>NC_056727.1:928799841-928949841 GCF_019279795.1 Protopterus annectens | reverse complement strand
ACCACCACCATCAAAAAAAAAAAAACTCCCCAGCATGGAAGTATATATGAAGGGTTTGAAACCAAAAAAAAACAAACAAAATAAATCTTCAGCAGGCTCATGCAAATGCTGTTTCACAATGTTTCGTCTCACAAAACAGCATTTACACTCCTGTCCCTCACAGGACCTAGACTATAGGTTCATAGGTTCATAGGTAGGTGCTAGGCTATTAGCCCTAGGGCCTATATAAGCCTAGCCAAAGGTACCCTGGCTTTTGCCACCCAAGAAAATGATTTTCCTGTGCCACTGTCGAGCAGAGCCACAGAAGTGATCCCCGGGGTGAATTTCCTATCTCCCACCCAATCATCAAGATTTTTCTTGAACAGTGCTAATGAGGAGCTTTGTTTGATATAGACAGGTAGTTTGTTCCAGAGTATGGGAAGTCTCTGGGACAGGAATCTATCCCTCTAGCATGTTCTGTTTATTGTGGTGACGAGGTTTAGGTCCCTAGAGTGTGTAGCTCGTAGGGATTGGGATTTCTTTAAGTGGAGCATGTCTAAAAGCTCTGGGTTTGACATAGCTTTGTGTGTTAGGCAGAGATCGCCTCTGAGTAGGCGATATGCAATGGAGTAAAGCTGCAGTTTTTTGAGACGGTCTGCATAGGGCATCTCTTTGAGGCCAGTAATCCTCTTTGTGAGGTATTTCTGTGGCCTTTCCAGTTGTTGTAGATGTCTTGTGAGGTACATACCAAAAGGGGCATTGTACTCTATAATGGGTCTAATGAGTGATGAGTAGAGAGGAACAATTACCTCTTTTTTCCTGGATGAGAAACCTTTTGTGATGAGGTGTGCCACATAGAAGGATTTCCTGACTACTGTGGCAATGTGATTATCAAAGGAGAGACTACTGTCCACTTGTGTCCCAAGGTCTCTTATCACACATTCGGTGTTAAGTAGACTACCACCTATGTGGTAGTTCATGGGTACTGAGTTTTTACCAAAAGGAATGACAATGCACTTTTTGGCATTGAGCTTGAGGCCATGGCTTTGACACCAGGCATCTGTCTCAGCAAGGCCCTTTTGTAGGATGTCCACATCTTTTGGAGTTTTGATTATGGCTCCTAGTTTGCAGTCATCTGCGAACTTCGTTAGCCAAAGACCTTCTGTGTTGGCCTGTACTTCAGAGCAGTAGATACCAAACAGGAGAGGACCCAGGACTGAACCCTGTGGTACTCCACTTGTCACTGGTCTGAAGCTGGATTTGGAGTCTGCTACTTTCACAGTGTAGGTTCTGTCAGTGAGCCATTTGGCAACCCATCTTGTGACCTAGGGATTTATACCTAGTTTAGTGAGTTTATCTATAATTCCAGAGTGGGGGATGGTGTCAAAAGCCTTGGCGAGATCTAGATAGGCTGTGTGAAACACCTTACCTTCATCTACGGCTTTGGTGACTGCTTCAAAGAAGTCTATCAGGTTTAGGAGACATGATCTGCCTTTTACAAACCCAAACTGGGTGGGGTCCTGAGTTTGGAGATTACCAATGTCATTGTTTATAAGTTCCATGATGATACTCTCCATAGCCTTGCAGACCAGGCTCGTTAGGCTAATGGGGTAGTAGTTTCCGGGGTCTGTGGTGGCTCCCCCTTTGTGGAGTGGGATAACTGTCGCTGTGCGCCATTCAGTGGGCACATAGCCTGAGGTGAGGCTATGATTGAACATGGTACTTAAGTGGGATGCCAGTTCATTCTGTAGTTCATGTAGAACACAGCCTGGGATGTCATCAGGTCCCATGGATGCTGTGTTCTTGGCTTTGGATAGTGTGTTTTTTACCTGTGCAGCCGTGATTACAGGAACTTTGCATTCTTCTGGTATAGAGATGGGCCCTTTAGGGGATGACAGAGGGGTAAAGTTAGCACTGAACCTATCTGCCAGGATGTTGGCAGTATCCGTTGGTTCTGTATATTTAGTGCCATTGTGCTATAACTCAGAGCAGATCTGAGTGTTGCCATTGAGATTATTGACATAGCTATAGAATGCTTTGTGATTGTCTTTAGAGTCAGTGACGATTTTGTTTTCATAACTAGCTTTGGAGGATTTTATGAGGGATCTCAGCTTCTTACTGAAGCTGACCAGGGAGTTTCTCCAATCATGGGATTTTACTCTTTTTTGCAACAGTTTCTTTCTTCTGTTGTAGAGTTTGTTTATGGCAGGGGACCACCAGATTGGCTTCCTTTTTTTGGAGGATAACATCCTGGCTCTGTTAGGGATTGCACGATCCATGCACTCATGTAAGTGCTTATAAAGTGCATTTGTGTAGGATTCAGCAGTCATACCTCTACTGTCCGTCAGCATGGGTGTCGTGAAGTTTGCCACTTTTGTCTTAAGAAGCGTGAAGTTGGCTTTGGAGAAATATTTTACTGTGGTTTCCCTAATGGGGGGTGGGGGAGGGATGTGGATGTGTGGATGTCTAGGGTGATTAGCTTATGGTCGGATCTGACCAACGAGGAATTGACCTCTGGTGTGGAGCACCGGTTGCCCATGTTGGTAATAACCAGGTCTAGGATATTGCTGCCCCTGGTGGGGGTGTGGATAAGCTGATCCATGGCATTGAAATTTATGAATTCCAGAAAACGTTGAGCACAAGAGTTGGTACATGAGTAGTTTTCCCAGTTAATGGTAGGGTAGTTGAAATCGCCCATTATTAGGGTGTTAGGTTGTACCCTAATATTTTCCAGTGTATTAAGAAATGAGGAGTGGGAATCCTGGGGCATGGTGGGGGATCTGTAGCAAGCTACAATTTGGATTGCGGTCTTGCCCAGAGTTAGTTGCACTTGGATAATCTCGGATGCATTATGCTGAGCAACTAGCCTGGAGGTGTGGATATCCTTAATGAATATGAACACGCCTCTGCCTTTAGTGTTTCGGTCCAGGTTAGGTGGCCGAACGGTGTGTTATGAATTATAGCCTGGTAATGCAGGGGTACTCTCTGGAGCCTTGGACCAGGTCTCTGTTACTGCACAGATGTCGATGTTCTCCATTTTAAGGAGTACCTCGAGAGAGTGCATTTTGAGGTTTAGACTTCTAGCATTGAGTAGCAATACCCTCAGATTCTTCTTGCCTGTACCTGTTAGGGTGGTGAATTTGTCATTTAAACCTTGCCTAAAAAAGGCACTATAGGGATGGCTAGAGCCTTAGCCAGTATCCAGAATCCCAGGGGCGACAGGTGCAGGCCATCCCTGGCAAAGCATCGTCGCTTGTCGATCATGTCATCCCAGGCAGACAGATACTGGATCCCCTTAGAATGACACCAGAAGCTTAGCCAATTGTTGAAGTCAATCATTTTGTCCTTGTACTGTGGTATCATTCTGGGTGATGGCTACTCAGGGCTAGGGTCATACCTGACTGGGCTACAAGATCGGACAGCCCCTCCATGTCCCTTTTCATGTAGTCCAAGGAGGTACGTCTCAGGTCATTCACACCAACATGGACAATGACAGAGTCATATTTGTACTTGTTGTGGAGTGACCTGAGTGCATGCATTATGTGGAGGATCCTGGCACCCGACAGGCAGCTGACAGTAACTTTCTCCTTGTTTAGCCTGGTGAGTGGAACATCAGTGTGCCTGACTATAGAGTCACCTATGACTAGAGTGTTGAGTACGTTGTTATGCCTTATGGGCTGTGGTTGAGTGGCACACTGAGTTTGTGGGCTATGTGTCATTTGGGTTGTGTTGGGGGGTGGAGGTTGCTTGTGTTTCTGCTTTGGAGGTCCCTGTTGCTTGGGCAGGTTTTTACTGAGAGCCTCCGTGAATGTAGGTGTGTGTTTTGTGTTTCTATGTGTGTGTTTTGGTGGTGTAGGTTTTGAGGGACTATGTGATGAGTGTGGTGTGGTGCAAGTGTTTACCTTCTCCTCTTGACTGTCTAGTCCAGTCTTGGGCGGAGAGCTTTGCTTACAGTTTGGCTATATAAGTGCATCTCTCACAGGTTGTAGTGTTGGGTGGTACAAGGAGAGGGTTGTCTGTGTACATGAGGCAATTTCTGCATTGCCCCAAGATGCCCAGATTCATCAGGTAGACAGGAGAAATCACTGGGAGCTGACTCTTAGACATGCCTGGATAGGTGCTTATTTATTAAGTACTAAAAACTGCTTTCCTCTAGACAAGTGAAGAAAATTGAGTGTTGTAGTAGTTTGCAACTTATTTAGTGCTTACGAGTTCTGAACAAGTGCTGAGTTCAAAGAAACAGATTTAAGTACTAGAAACTGTTTTCCTCTAGACAATGAGGAAAGTTGAGTGCTGTAGTAATTTGTAGCTTATTTAGTGCTTACAATAAGTTCTGAACAAGTGCTGAAACAAAAACCTGGCTAGTTCTATGAAACGTCAATGAATTAAAATATACTAACTAGTAAGATTTGAATTCTATAATTATTTTGAGTCCATACAGTATGGCATACAGACATTTTAGAACTCAGAGGCTTAATGACAAACATTGTGTTCAGATACTGTTTCCATCATTCATTTCGGCCATTAAAAGGAGACAGATGTTTATGCAGCAAATTGCTTTATTTAATAAATTATAAAGTAATTATAACCTTCACATGCCCATACACACAGCCCTCCCCACACACTCATGTACTATGTAAATATTGTAGCTAGGACTGCTAAACAATTGACTTAATGTAGCATAGATATCTGCATAAACCTACCAATATGCCTATATTAAATGTAAGGACTAAAGCAAACTGTGTTTCCAAAAGGTTAACACTATAAACAGAGAGTGGTATGCTGTTCAGATGTACTGTTCACTGTACAGTGTAAATAGCTTTACAATGACAACATGATAAAAAAATAAAACATATAGACTGTACATCTATAGATGAAAAGCACCAAGCCTTCAAAACATATATTCTGCTAAATAAATAAAAGTACTTCTCCGATACAGTAATACTCATACTATTTCCTACAACTTAACAGAAATAAATCACAGGCCGTACAAAGCTTAATTATTACCTTTTATACTTAGACATGTTCCTAAAGTGGGTAAATAGGCACTTTCTCATCTTTCTTTTAAGGTACCTAAATTTATGAAATGACAATGTGTCTATGATAATCAAAACCCAATGATATAATAAGACTGCTGTCGATCAAGTCACTTCCTAGACACTGACCAATGTTTAGTATGGCTCAAACAGCAAGTCACATCCTGGACACTGACCAATACTTAATATAGCTCAAACAGCAAGTCATGTCCGAGACACTGACTAGTACTTAGTATGGCTCAAACAGCATGTCACATCATAGACAGTGACCAATACTTAGTATAGCTCAAACAGCAAGTCATGTCCGAGACACTGACTAGTACTTAGTATGGCTCAAACAGCATGTCACATCATAGACAGTGACCAATACTTAGTATAGCTCAAACAGCAAGTCACTACTGAGACACTGACCAATACTTAACATAGCTCAAACACTTTTTGTAAGTTAAGCAGTTAAAAAATAGACAAAATGCTGTTAGAAAGGATAATTCTTAACCTCTCCATAGTGATATACACCTTATTTTTAACGCTTCTCATAAGCTACCATTGCACACTAAAAATTCTCAGCCAACACGCACACCTTACCTACCTCATAAACTCCAAAAATACTGAATGTGTAATCATATCTGTAACAGCACAGCTGTACAGTAATATCTTAGTCACTCATCTCAGGTCAAAATGCTTAAAACCATATTAATCCAATTATGAAAAAGAACAAAAAGTCTTACTTTACTTAAACTATGTCTAGTTTATAAACAAATAATACAACTATTTTCCAAGACCTTTCAAGCCGTGGTAATATTGAATCAAATCTTGGACTTGCTAATGCTAAACTCACAGAAATATTTATTGTCCTCAGTTTTAAAATTAAAATTAAGGACTAAAAATAACACATTTAAATGAAATAAGCATATGAACTACAACTTGTAAAATACATTCCTGGTTAGCTTCTTACCAGCTAGACATTTTGCCATAACAGAAACTTTGTTGAAACAAAGAGTAACAAGTGAAGAATGCCAACCAGCAAGCTATAACATTTTCGAAGTAGACTGATAACAAACATACAGGAGGAACTGTAATAATAATATTTTCCAAACAATTAGATATGAGAAGGAACATCGTAATAATACCCACTTTTAACAAAGCTGAACTTTTATTAACTGCTGTTTTAAAAATGGGAAATCAGAAAACCCTACTCATACCTAAAGTTTATATATCACCCAGTTCTGAGAACATAAACATCTTAGAACATATTCTTCTTGGACAATGTCCATCTTAAAACAAGATATTAATATATTAGGAACTTTAACATTGAAAATATTGACTAGTCTATAGCAAACTCAGCAAAACAATTAGACTAACTAATCTCCAATATTAATTTGAAGTAACTAATTCAATATAGAAGTTGTTGTTGTGTCTTTCGGCTTTTCCCGGTTAGGGGTCGCCACAGCAGAACTCCGGTCCGCTAATGATTGGTAGTTGATTTTTACGTGCTGAGTTACCAGCCCTGATGCACAGCCTTTAATGAAGGTATGCCCATTCACGCATGTCTCCACGTAGAAGACGCTCTAGCTGAGAATCGAACCGGACAGCGTCCTACTGTGAGCCAACAACGCTACCGCAGCACCAGCACTGCGGGTTATTCAATAGAAGTGCTTCAGCTAAAGTAGGTGAAACAACAGGAAAACATTAAAGCGGCTGTCCAGATCACATTACTCAAGCAGGTATAATTCCTGACTCATTATATGACTATCACCAATAATACCAAAATACCCTCCCCCATCTCTAACTAGTTTTGTAAGTTAATTGTTTTAATAAGGATACTGTCAAAGACTGGGTTGGTAAATATAAATGACCTGGCATCCTGTAACATACTTACCACTAGACAATGCTGTGGTGTTACATATGTGATAACTTTCTATATATATTTAACTCTGTTACTCAACAAAATAGAAACATAATTAAATATATAACCAGCTGCTTAGATGACATTTAAGACTAAACGGACCATGACCCCGAAAAATAAAGTATGCAAAATATGGCAAACACATAAAACACCCCATACCTTACAAATATATAGAAATCTATGAAATTAAACTAAAATATGAGAAATCCTGACAAAATAAATTATTAAAACAATCTACGACCAAAAAAAAAAATACATCAAAGTTATTTTAGAGCTCTAGAGATAATATTTGCATACCTGGTAAAAAGCTTCACCCAGGTGCCACCAAATGAATCTGAATATACTGTTTCTTGTATTTTAAACTCCCATTTTATAATAGCTGTTAGTCTCCTAAGAAAAACTGAAAATTCTCCCAGTGAATCATTAACACAAGTTTCTTCTGTTTTGATCTTGTACCAACTAATGTTATAAGAAAGTTGCTTAAGAAACTAAACCTACTACCTTATCATATCCAGTACATCTGACTCATGCCATGTTATATCCAGTACATCTAAATTATGTCCTATCATATCCAGTACATCTGGATGATACCATGTTATATCCAGTGCATCTAACTGAGGCCAAATCATATCCAGTTTATCTAACTGATGTTGCATCTTATTCAGTACATCGATCTGACCGATACCATATTGTATCCAGTACATCAGACTGATGTGATATCATATCCAGTACATCTGTCTAGACTATCAAAACTTGAGATGACTGTTCCTTGACTACAAACATTCAGAAGCTACCCTACACATTGCGAACAGAGTGTTCAGTGTCAAAATGCCTACTTCTTCCTACATATAACTGTTGGAGTATCTTCAGGGTGTATATTAGGGCCACTGCTCAACAGTCACATGTTGACAGTCCTTCTTAACTTAGCTACAACCAAAAAGCACACACACACACACACACACACACACACACACACACACACACACACACACACACGTACACACATAACCTCCAACACACACCAACTCACATACACACACACACACACACACACACACACACACACACACACACACACACACACACACACGCAACCCCCAACACACCGCACTCACATATACACACACGGATGTGCACACACACACACACACACACACGTGCGCGCACACACACACACACACACACACACACACACACACACACACACACACACACACACACACACACACACACACACACACACACACACACACACACTCACACACACACACACAGTCCACTTCCCTTGAAAAAAGGCTGATAGATTCAAATCTACTACAAAATGCTAAAAAAATAAGCTGAAAGTTGTTGCCCTTATCACTACATAGAACAAAAAAATAAATGAAACTCATGTCAAATAAAATCACAATAATTGAACAAGAAACTCAAACTAAACTACTGGGGGTTATCTTTAACAAAAATCTAAACTTTGATCAATACAGCAATTATATTGTAAATGAGACAATTCAAACATTTGAATTCCTATACAAAGACAAGCCATATGGCACAGACTGTGCTTGTTTATTTATTGGCCATTCTCTTCTCTGTCTCTTCTCTGTCCTAGCTTTATCTGTGCTCCCTCTCCTAAGCAATACTTCAGTCAACCCAGACAAACTACAACAAAATCTTCAAACAAAAATACGTACGTGATTTGTACTAAAGACATTAGACTGACTTCAACTACAGCATATGTTGAGTAGCTCAACTAAAAATGGTACATATCAATCTAAGTAAGCTTGATGTTCTGCCATACATTGCATATTTCAGTAATATACGGCCTCAAGACAGCTTAGATCTAAAATGTCAAAACATATGACTTATACAGAAATCAAATAATCATTCTAGAGATTTACTCTTTACTATTTATATGGAAAAAATGAATTGAATACCAGATTAAACTAGACAAGAACAAAACCTTAATCGATTCTAAACAAAGCTAAAAATGTTTTGCAATCAAATTCGTTTGTTCATGTGAAATTTCTCATTGAATAGGATATAGAAAAGTCAAATTAATATTTCATTCCTACCTTATTATAAACTCTATACAAAATACATAAAATTGCCCCACTAAAGTACCCATATTTTTCTCTTCCACTCTTGTTCATAAAATCTCGTTGCTATAACAAGCCCATTTCTCATATTCTGAAATACAGTGTCTTGTATCCAGTATCACCCTTCATTTTCTCTTTCAGTTTTTTCATCTTCTTCTGTCATCCTTAACCATATTTCCTTTTCCTCTCACCTTCTTACTAATAGCCATCATTCTACATTTATAATCTTTTCTCCAAACAAAATACTTATCTGACTTTACTGATTCTAAATACTCTTAAATAAGTATTCAAATGACAAAAACTTCATACTTGCATATATAAACTCCATATACTGTTACTCCATGCTAGGCATGTGTTATATAAACAAAATAATTACCAGTGCGTGTGTATATTCAGTAAAGTTTGACTTTTTTCTTTTTATAATACATATATATTGTTCTTGATTATGATTTCTGCATATAGTTATAATTTGTATTGTTTACTGGGCTTTTCTTCTCAGGCATTCTGTAAAAAAATGTAAACAAAATAAATCAATAGCAGTAGAAAATGAGTGTTATTAACTACAAACGTGAAGATACTGTGCTACATGCTTAAAATAAGTGTGGAGAATGTATACTCACACACACACACACACACACACACACACACACACACACACACACACACACATATATATATAAATATATACATTTTTTGCAGGGGGCTTTCCTTAGAAAAAAAATAAAATCAAATTCAAATTAAAAGTGAAACAAACAATAATTGAAAACAACATAAAGAGAAACATTAAATCACCTTTGCAAAAATATAAAATAACACTAAATAAATATAAAATAAAAAAGAGGAAAGGGAATATTTATAAAACAAAAGGCAAGTAAGCCAATGAAATGATGATATATACACTTAATTCCCAGAGGTCTTCACCATACCAAACCATATCTGCTGTCTGGAGAGCTGGTAACCTGAGCTCAGATAGCATATTAGATATGGAATGTATGGATAAGAGACCCACAGGTGCTCTTGTGTATGAATTCCTGGCAGGGAATGGAAATAGTACGAGCATTATAAAAGTCGGTAAGGGAAAAGGGCCCCTATGGGAATGTATTAAATGAATGAGCAAGAACTATTCCCATGTAAAGACAACACATTGTACACAAAATCCTATGTGATTGATGGAAAAACTAGCTTGGAATCACGGAAAAAAAAGATCTGGAATCATGGCAGATGAATACAGATAAAAATAAAAAATAACTTAGCACTTGCATCTGTGAAAGCCACAATGTTTTCTTTTAGTGGAAATGAATAAATACAACTGTTGTTTTAAGGGTGAGGCACAGCATTCAAGCTATTTGCCTGACAAGGTTGTAGAGTACAGAAAAAATAAGGGACTCAGAACAAACCCGCCATAATGATGTGCAGTTTAGAAGCAGCTTAGTGAATCCTTGGACTACACTAGGAATTCTATATAGAACACCAGTTAAAGTAATGTCCTGCAAGCTTCTGATATGCAGCAGCACATGAAAATAATATAGCAAAACAATAAAAATGCACACATGATGCAATGTACTGACATCAAGATCTGGAGTCACAAGAAATCATTACAAAAGACTGTATCAACACAGTACACAGAGAGCAGAGCTACTCATAGATAGTCTGACCAACTACACATTAGTACAACAGACTTGAGAGGGATTTGTATCATTGTACAACAGAATGAAGATAGTACAGTATGTCTGCTCTAAGAAGAAGGCTACATACATGCCCATATACAGACACCCACACACTACACAACTTCAGCACATAAGTAGTTGGCAACAACAGCATACTGCAGAGAAGAAAATGTATGCAGTGGTGCAGCGGTAGCGTTGCCGCCTCACAGCAAGATGTTCTCCGGTTCGATTCTCTGCTGGAGTGCCTTCTGTGTGAAGTCTGCATGTCCTCCCTACATTTGTGTGGATTCCCTACAGGTGCTCTGGTTTCCTCCCACCTCACAAAGACATGCGTCTGGAGCATTGCTCCCTGGGCTTCCGCTGGAAAATGGCTTTGTTCCAAGTCGGACTTTCCCGGTAAACAAATGATAAATAAATGTTAAATAAAATAATAAATAAATAAGAAAATCTTTGTACTTATTTACAACAAAAATGGCAAGGAAGTACCATGACATATGAAACATGGCATAGCACTATATACACTACCTGCAAAAGAAATATTCAGAATACACAGCAGTGAAAGACACATAAGAAATACTAAAGCTGCATCATTCATGTTGCATGCTGTGGGTACACAACATATAGAATCTTGAAGATAAATAGGGCGTGATGAGCTGCTCCAAGCAACAGCTGCAAGTAGCTACCAGCCAAGAGCTGGCAAATGCAAATCATTCAGACAGCATGTACTGTATAGTGACATCACACAACATCTTGTGCAAATGATGGAAGGAGTCGGTAAAATCAACTACAAATCTCTCAGATAGCATGTACTGTGCAGTGACATCACACAGCATTTTGTGCAAAGGAAGGAAGGAGTCTGTAACATGGCATAACACATAAGTGGCTGATAGGTAACAATAGTGCTCAGCTGAACCTGGGTTATAAGAATTTCCCTAAGGTAGGCACAAAATGTTCTCCTGCCCTTACTGGAAGTAGTATTCTTATGAACAAATAGTGGTGACCACCAACAATTGTGTAAATACTACATATTACAAAGGAATCCTGCCTAATGATTAAATGTATACATGTGGAATACAGTACTAAGGGACAGTACCCAAACTGCTAGCACTGTTTGTGATCATGGATGCCATTGCCATGCACTGTAGATAAACTGATCAAAATGGACTGGATCAAATGCAGACTCCACATTTAATGAAATGCCTGAAACTACATTCAGGGAAAACACAAACCAAGTGTTTCCTGTGGTGGTATGAGGAAAAGCCTCCCATATCCCTTGGGCAATGAACCTATACAACTAAATATTGTAACCTGCTCCAAAGTTGCTCCATTTTTGGGGGGGTTGGGGTTCCCACAGTGCATCAACCACTGGTTTAATAAAAAAAAAAAAATTGAAGAAAAGTACATCTTCACCAAGTATGACAAGAATGAACCCAGACATGGCCAAAGGCAATTATCTGAAACAATGTATATAACAATTACCACTGAAAAGGATGGCAAACATGCATATGCCTACACATCCAACATTACAGGTGCATAGTGGAGTTGCACCAAGTTGCAGCACAATTACCTGTAACAATAACAACAGAGAGCACAGGATGCTGACATCTGTGCAGTGTTCAGATATGCTACACTGATGTGTACAACACGTTGTACCACCACTGAAACCTGCATTATAAACTATGTGTCTTGCCAGTCAGGATGAAAACATAGGTTGATAGGTGAGTACTAGGCTAGCTGTCCTTGCTTTGGACCATTTAAGCTTAGCCAATTTCCCTTTAGTGAGAACCAAACCTTGCACCTCTTGTCTGTGAGGTAAACACATTAGCCATTATGCCAACCCCGAACCCCTTATAAATTGCTATGGAGACCATGAGAACTGAACCCAGAACCTCACAAATGCAAAGCATGTAGTCTACCACTAAGCTACTTCCCCTTATTCACATAGGACTGTACTGGTATATGAGCACAGCTGTAGTAAGTGTATGTATTATACGGAGTGGTGCATACGTCAAGTGAGATGTTCTAGCTGAAGTTTATAACTGAGTAGTGGTACATCAAAGGATAAATAACAGGAACATAAAATACAATAATATAACAGTAAAACATTAGAATGAGAAAAGTGCACATCTAATGATTTAACAAATAAAGTAATGGAGTTAAAAAAAGCAAACTGGAATAAATGACCTTCTTAAACCCACTGACCACTGGGGCCTTCTGAAGCCACCACGGAAATGCATTTCAAAGGTGCAGTGATCGATAAGCAAAGGAGTGAATCCTGGAAGATACAAACTGCACTATCAGAGCCATGAACGGTTTACTTGACTTCAATTGTATTATATCATTTACTGTAGTAACTTCTAGAACTGTTTTACAATTGATCTGCTTTTTTGCAATATGTGTAAACTAGGCAGTTTATTCTGTATTACTGCCAAATATTTTTTGATTGTTTTTAAATAATTAGCTGCTTCTGGCCTAGTTCATGGCTGAAAAGTATCTTTAGATCAGTTCACTGACTTAAATAAATAAAATGAAATACCACATTCTCAAGTATCTTGCCAATAAATGGAAGGATGGAGATGGATGTTAATCATCCAAACTGACATGGTCTACACAATGATTTTGAAAACTGGGATTACTAAGTCCTACTTTAGAAGAGATGAAAAGACACCCACTTCCAAAAAGGATGTGATGATCTTGAACAGGATAGGGCCCAGGACTTACAGATAAGATATAACAAGTTTGAATGAACAAGAGTCAAGACCACAGGTTCTCTGCTGCATGCATGAGAAATGCATTCACAGTAGTCAGGCAAAATAAACTCAGTCCAACCAATGGCAGTGGCATCAGCCAGACTATTACCCTCCTTTGGTGGGCACACTGTGCTCAGCCTGATGAGTATAATGTTAGGAATGCAGACCTAAGCAAAAGTCCACATTCATTAGCTGAAAAAAACCTCCATGTGGAGAAACATGCATGGCATGTCACCAGTAAGA
The DNA here is from genome assembly GCF_019279795.1 of Protopterus annectens. NCBI lineage: Eukaryota > Metazoa > Chordata > Ceratodontiformes > Protopteridae > Protopterus > Protopterus annectens. The sequence continues at coordinate 928,936,170 of NC_056727.1, read as the reverse complement.
ATACTGCCCATAGGTTAACCACAGCAGGAATCTTCCTAGACAGAAATGCTGCCTTCTTACAGGAGATTTCTGATTGGGACCAGGAATAACTGTTTTAAGTGTAAGCCTGCTTCTCAGCAGATGAGTGCACATACAGTGCCATTGGCGCTCAAGCCTTCATTTACTCCCTTAAAGAGACTAGAGTTCAAAACCACAGAAATACTCATTGAGCTACAGGAACAGTTATCCTTATCAGGTTGCAAGGGACTGGGATGCAACTTGTCAAGACAGTGTAAGTGAGATTTCATTTAAACACATATGCAATTGTTAAAAAAATGCAATGAAACATGTTATACTCTGTAGTAGTCTTATCCTTCTCTCATGGTTTTGTGACTGTAATTTTAGCATATTCCAGTTAAGATATGTCGGGTGTAGTTTTTTAGATCACAGAAATACAATGGACTGTGACGCCTCACCACTGGCAACAGTAATCAAGCAGCCTCAATCTTCAACAATGGCACCAGTGGGGGATGTACATTGGGAGGGTGACAAGTTACTCACACAGTATTTCCAGATGCAACTCTCTGCATCAAGTGCAATTTCCCTTAAGAGCTTACAGAGAACACAGTCAATCCTGGGCTGGTTTCTCCCTCTTTCTCCAGATCCCCAATAAGACTCCCCACTGGCACAGCTATAGAGTTGAGATCTCAGCTGAGTGTCCAAGCCAAGACCTCCAGCATCCTCTCTGTCCAACCAGTGCTTTGTGTCCTTGCCCAAGTAGCTGACACACACACACACACACACACACACACACACACACACACACACACACACACACACACACACACACACACACACACACACTATTTGACATTTGATTTATACACACACACACACACACACACACACACACACACACACACACACACACACACACACGCACACATACTCTCACTCACACATACACACACACACACACACACACACACACACACACACACACGCACGCACACCTGGAAAAAGCTGGTACAGGTTTACTAACTATGCCCCCTTTTTCCCAGACTATAAGGTAGTTATCACTGCCACCAGCCAACTCCTTATCAGCTACTTTAAGGCCCTTAACAAAGAGTGTCTAATCTTACTGTGTAATGCTGCTGTTAATACAAATGGTAGTTTGACCAAGAGCAAGGCTATTAGAAGTGGCCTACCCAATGTCATCAAATAAACATGCAAGTACTTTCAGAAGTTAAATATCTCTAGACAGATCAGCCACAATGAAAGGTTTAAATATATTTAATAATAAATAATAAAAGAACAAGAAAATACTCAGTATATATTCACATTTATATCAGAGTTCAAAATCACAGGAAATATTTAAAACAATATTACAGGAAAGTCTCAAATAAATAAAGAAAAACATCTAAATTAAGCTATGCTATATTCCTGACTATATCTAAGAGAATTACTAAATCTTAGTCCACTTACTTAATTAGAGCAGCAAGGCAGATGTGTAGTGAATAGATATTGTCAGGTCCACAACAGAATACAGGATGTAGAGTCTCTCTCTCTCTCTGAGATTTCTTAAATTAATATCTCAGATATTACTGCTGGGATAGCTTGCAGAATGACAGCATTTCTTGTCATCTGACTCTATCCCAGGTAAAATCCCCACTGCTGAAAGCTAGCAGTATTTAGCATCCACCTGTGAAAATACATAGACAAGAGCTTTTCTTCAGATCTATGCAGCTATTGGGAGTCATAAAACGATAAAAAACTTCCACATCTCAAGCCTAGTAATCATTTCTCCTGCAAGGCAACACAGAGAGCTCCCTAGTATAGACATCCTGTCTCTTTCTGTCATAAAGTAATTTAATTTCGGCTATTTTTCTGAACTTTTGCTGGAATGACGTGAACCGCCTGTGTTCCAGTTTCCACTGTTAAAATATATACATTTAAACAGTTACAATACTGTATGTACATTTCTGTTCTCTTCCAGCAGGACACACTGTCAACCCATTTTTAAGCTCAGTACTTTGTAAAATATCTTTTCAATGCACATGTCTGTGCAAACCTAGTTTGATATATACATGTATTGCCTAATGAGCAGGATTCTAAATAAAACACTGTACACCAAAAGTTAGTTATACAAACTTTATTTCTACTGACACAAAGGAAACTAACAAGCTAATAAACTCTATTTGTCTACTAAAAACAAAAAGTAAATTCACTCTATTCTACTAAAATAGATAATTCAATGGTAAATAGAATTAGACAATACATTTAAAGAAAATTATACTTCACCGATAAAGAGAAAGCTTCATCCTGTCTTTAGTCTTAACTGGGAATCCCCATTGCAGCCAGGCAGGAGTCTTCATCGGGAAAACAGTCCTGGGCAGTGCGTCCACTCCACAGGTGAGGCTTCTGCTTGAGTATGGAAAATCCCATCTATATATAACCAAGTTGTTTACCACAAGTCATGAAAATCAGTACTTTTCCAGTGTAGGCTGGATCTTGCCAGAGTATTCTGTGGTGTTGGCCACCCACCCCAGAAGGAACAGCAAATCCTGCCAAGTACAATGATTCTGCAAATTTCAAATACTACACTGGAATATTCCAGTAACCTTGCAAGTTTTAGTACATTACCAGAAAACTCCAGACAAGTCATGTTTCATAATCAAAAATGTACTACACCAGTCAAACCCAACAATTGCCAGTCAGTAAATGCGATATAACTGGTGAAAAATGAGTGTCCGGTTCCAAGGAAAGAGACAGAAAATACCAAAACTGTCGTTTATTGGTACATCAGGTTAAGCGCTTTCATCTATCCTCCATAGACTTCTTCAGAACATCATTTCTCAAACTACCAGCCTTTAAATAGTACTAATTAATTCAAATTATCCAATCCTGTGATACACCAATTTGATCTCATGAATATTAATTTCATGGATACTGAATGACTCATCCTGACATGGATTCTCATAACAACAACCATTTAAAATCATGAAAATACATAGTAAAATAACTAAACAGTGTATAACTGTTTACACATGATATAAAATTCATAATGTTCAATAATAAAATTACATAGTAAAATAAAAATAAAAACTTAAAAATATTAAAAATACAACTGTTAGTTGTGTCTCACAATAAACACACAAAACTGTGGGAAACTTGTGGCTCGATGAGTATAATCAACTTGGAACAACACCTACCCTACTATTAATATTACTTTTTTCTTACCCATTCTAGGCCCTTAACAGGGGCTTGGTGGGAATACAATAATTTAATCCGGGGTAAGTGGCTGCATTTAATAATATTTGCCACTTCACTTCTCTTTCCCCCAATATACCTTTCGTGTCACCTCCTCTGGGATTAATCTTTACACACACTGCAATTGCAAACTTGAAAGTATTACAAGTCTCACTATCCCTAATATGCCTATATAGGGCATTATTAGTATCTTGCTTTCTTATACAATAAAGATGGTCATATATTTGGTTTCTTAACCTGCTCTCAGTTTTTCCTACATAGAAACATGGACATTTTGTACAGATGGCTAAATAAATCACAAACTGGGTCTGACAGTTACCCTTTTTAAACCTTACTGTTGTTTTATTGATGTTATCTATAGTGTGGGTGTGCTCCTCATATATGGCACAACACTGATTGCAGTGTCCACATTTGCTTGTACCTACATAATTTGTATCGTTATTTCTATCACTATTTTGGATTTTCCTTTTAAAATTCTTTCCAGTTTTGTATACAAAAAGGGGTTCAGTTCCCAATTTATTATGCACCCCCTCATCACACCCCAAAATATTCCAATTTTTATGTATACTACTTTTGACCTCCTTTACATAAGGGTTGAACCCGGGTATACAGGCCCTGTTATATTTCTTATTGTTTTGATTGCTATTAGTAGTCTCTTCATTCCTCTCCATACTCACACCCAGTAAAGGTTTATACTTTTTCCCCCATTCTCTTTTAACATACCCTGTAACATCACTAATAAGTTCATTGGGGTACCACCTTTCTCTAAACATATTTCCTACGTGGTCAATTTCTTTAACCATCTCCGAATAGTCCGATGTCATCCGGGCTGCTCTTATGCATTGCCCCTTAATTATACTTTTCTTTTGCTTCCATGGATGATTACTGGAAAATTCCAAGTATGTATTACTAAAGGTGTCTTTTCTATATATCTTAGACCTAAAACCTTTACTCGTAGTATAGATATATGTATCAAGATATGATATACCTCTTTTGTCACATTTGTGGGTAAATTTTAAGTATGGGCTGGAAATGTTGAGATGTTCTAAAAATAATACTATTTCGTCCATGGTACCACTCCACAATATAAATATATCGTCCATAAATCTGATGTAACAACTGATGAACTGGTACCATTGATTGGTGAACATATATGCATCCTCCCAATCTAACAGAACAAGGTTTGCAAACATAGGGGCACACGCGGCTCCCATAGCAACACCTCGGGTCTGTCTGTAATGTTCACCATCATAATATATATATAATTATTATCCAGCACAATACCCATAAATTCTTCCAATAAAACAACTTTCTCCCATTCCAATTGTGTATACCTCTGTATACTGTTAATAAACCTAGCTATTCCATCTTCTCTAGATATACAAGAAAATAGGCTGACCACATCAGTTGTCAAAAATATGACATTATCTTTCCACAGGTGGGGTTTTATCCTGCTCAAAAATTCCCAAGAATATTTGACAATGTGTGGGACCTTGCTATAAATGTTTTTTAGCCATCTATCTATTACTTTTCCATAAGGAAAGGTCTTACTTTTACTACCTGAAATGATAGGTCGAAATGGGGGATCCTCCATATTTTTATGAATCTTGGGTATCCCCACTATTGTAGCCAATAGTGGATGTTCTACTTTTAAGAATTGATACATTTCTTTGTCTATTCTATTATCCATTAAATATTCCTCGAGGTATTCTCCTATGGGCAATACTTATTTGGTTTATAGAAGAGATTTCATAATTCCCGGAATTATTTAATATTTGATACATTTTCTGTGCGTACTCATTTGCATCATATAACATCATTCCCCCTCCTTTGTCGGGGGTCATTATCCGTATATTGTGATTAGCACATATTTCATTAAAAACTGTTTTTTCTTTTCTACTTAAATTGTATTTGTATTCTTTCTTTTTAGTTATTTCACAATATCTGTACAATTTGTCTGTTACCACCTTCTCATATGCCACTAGAATGTTATGCATAGGGGGAGTGAACTGACTTTTCTTCCTTAAGTCACTTTTAATTTCATATTTATTTTCACTATGAAAAAATAGTTCAAGATTTAATTTCCTCAAAAATTTCTTGAATTCAACAATATTGTCCACTATGTCAAATCCACAACTGGGTATATATTTCATACCTTTAGCAAATAACAAAAAATATTCCTTCTCTAATATATATGTTGTATAATTGAATATACTGAAGTCCCCAAGGGTAAATTGAAACCTATGGGACTGCACTATCTCTTGTTCCACATGTGTTTTTGCTGTTGGTTTCCCATCCACCCCCCTTGGTATGGTACACCTCTCTTTCTCTGATTTTCGTATTCCCATTGATATTCGTGTTTCCGATAATCCCCCTTGTAGTCCTTCTTCCATCCCTGTTGCTTCCCTAAAAAATGTTGTTTTTGATTGTTCCCACCTTCATTCTGCCTTTGGTAGCTAACATTCTTACTTTCCAAACCTCGATCCTTCCCTTTATACTTCTCACTTGTGTTCCATTTATAGGCTACCCCCAATCTGTATTGTTCCATATCCCTCTGCAGTTTCTTACATTTTCTGTCAAAAATCTTAATACTACTTTCCTCTGCATCATCGAATTGCTTGGAATACAAAGTTTCCCACTGTAAAAATAACAAATCACTAACAATTTTTTCATTCAATTCATCTACTTCCTTCATTAATCTACACATTTTACTGTCATTGCAAGTAATAATAAATTCCATAAAACGTGCCCCAAAACCATCAAACATTTTGTTACATTCATTGATTTCATTTTCAGTCATATCCACACCTATGGGTTGCTTGAAAAACCGCAACCCCATCGGTACTAGTTTTGAATCTATACATTTTTGTAAGTACATATTATCAAGCTGTAAAGCCTTGATAGTCTGCAGTTTGTGGCCAAATTCATGAATGTTTTTCTGGATTCTCTTAATGTTTTAAAATTGGTATTGTTTCCCTCTTTATTGTAACCAAGCCGCACTTCATTAGGAGATGAAAAACTGTATTTTACTTTCAAAAATGTATCCAAATCTCGAAGTTCTACACCCGGGATACCAGGCTCAGAGTTAATAATAAGCGGTTTGTTAACAGTACTTGAATGAGACTGACCTGCCACCACAGAATAAGTCTTTTTGGGTACTGTTCATTTTGGTTTTACTCCTAACATCAGAAAGCCGTCCTCCGAATTGTTGCCCTGAAGAACCGAGGTTCTCACTTGGTCCTCTGTTTCAGCATTTGGTTCGGCAAAAATCCTATGAGAGGGTCCGCTTCCATCAGTAACCATTACATCTCCAAAGCCTTAACCGTTGGAAATGCATCCAACGCTACCAACACTCCGTGATGACGTCAGGAGCACGTTGGAACCTTCATTACGCTTATCAGCCTGGCTCATCACTTCAATAAGTCGCGTTAATTCTCCTTTAATGATAGCGACCTCCGATTGCAATTTGTGCACCTTATTTCTTCTGACTGGGGAAAACATAGAAGGCAGCTCATCCAAGGAATCCATGACACTCCAACAACGCCAAAAATGTACTACACCAGTCAAACCCAACAATTGCCAGTCAGTAAATGCGATATAACTGGTGAAAAATGAGTGTCCGGTTCCAAGGAAAGAGACAGAAAATACCAAAACTGTCATTTATTGGTACATCAGGTTAAGCGCTTTCATCTATCCTCCATAGACTTCTTCAGAACTCCATTTCTCAAACTAACAGCCTTTAAATAGTACTAATTAATTCAAATTATCCAATCCTGTGATACACCAATTTGATCTCATGAATATTAATTTCATGGATACTGAATGACTCATCCTGACATGGCTTCTCATAACACAACAACCATTTAAAATCATGAAAATACATAGTAAAATAACTAAACAGTGTATAACTGTTTACACATGATTTAAAATTCATAATGTTCAATAATAAAATGACATAGTAAAATAAAAATAAAAACTAATATACACTGTTTAGTTATTTTACTATGTATTTTCATGATTTTAAATGGTTGTTGCGTTATGAGAATCCATGTCAGGATGAGTCATTCAGTATCCATGAAATTAATATTCATGAGATCAAATTGGTGTATCACAGGATTGGATAATTTGAATTAATTAGTACTATTTAAAGGCTGTTAGTTTGAGAAATGGTGTTCTGAAGAAGTCTATGGAGGATAGATGAAAGCGCTTAACCTGATGTACCAATAAACAACAGTTTGGGTATTTTCTCTTTCCTTGGAACCAGACACTCATTTTTCACCAGTTATGTTTCATAATCAAATGTAGTAACTTGCTGAAATCATCAGAATGTTCCGGAATAGAGCATCATCTCTTATGCCTGCTGAAAAGGTTAGGATGTTCCTGAACATAACATCATTCTATATATCAAAAAGAAATAAAGAAAATAAAAGAATGTCGAGATATAGTGAGGCAATAGTCAAATAATCACACTATCTCAATGTTCCCCTCTTTTGTATCACATTCGTATCACAATACATGACATAGAGTTCTAATACATTTGTAACACAAGCATCTTACATGAAGCATGTTGACATTCACAAATGGCACATAACCATCTACAAAATTTCAGACAGCTGTAATTGCAGCATCTTTCTTTGTTACATTTCTATATAAATCATGTTGATATTCACAAATGACATATAATTATTTACAAAATTCCAGATTGCTGGGCTGACAGTATCTCCTTTTGTGACGTGGACTTTTTTGTGACTATGTATATGTTCTTTGGATTGTTTTAAAGTATCTGAATTGTAACAAGGTATACTTCTGTTGACTGCAATGAAACTATAAGCTACTAGGTAGACTAAATGTACAGGAACATGATCAACAAGGTATAGAGTAAAGGTCAGAGCCAAATTATAATCAGAGACAAGTTCTTGTGGATCCCTTCAGTAGATTCTGTCAGAAACCAGTACAGAACAGGGTAAGCACTTCCCTGGCTGCTATTTAAATGTTACTGCACTACACTGCACCAGTTTAACAAAAATGGAAGCCACCCCAGGGAGCACAACTGCAAAATGACTCACTCCACATTCACATAAAAGCCCAAAGTATGTCTGAAATGATGAATTGCTGAGGTAATAACCTGAGCAAATCCAAATCTCTTCATTATCAAATTAATTATTTTACAAAAGTCAGACTCTTCATTGACCCAAATACTGAAATCTCCCCAAATTAACTAATTTTAGCTAATCAGTCCTTGGGGGCCAAAGAAGTTCATGGACTCCATAGGAATGTTTTTACTCAGTTGGGTGGATGAAAGGACAGGGAGAACGGTGACTGATTTATACAGAAAACCCACACGTCTACATTGCAGAAGTCTTCACCCTCCAAAAACAAAGCACAACGTGGTCAAATCCCAAGGAAACAGAATAGCACGCATCTCTTCAAAACTCCAACCTTTTCTCAAGAATCTTAAAAACTTAAAAAATGATTTTTTTTAGCCAGAGGGTATGAGGGTCGCATGCTTTACTCCTTACTTGAGCTCATCAGAGAACTGAAAAATGACAATGCCCGCCCCTTAACAACCATCTGAGAATTCTAAAGAAATCATTTGGGAATGAAAAAGAAAGACTGTTGTATTTTGACATATTCTTGGGACTTTCAGTACATCAAAGATATAATCAGTGAACACTGGGCTATAATATCTGAAAGTACACACCTAAGACGCATTTTATGTGACAGACCTCAATTTATTTACAGAAAGGATGGAAACATCCATAGCTGTTGACAGCAAAGCAAAATCTACAGACAGAAGAACTAAGAAATTCATCTGAAAGTGCACTTTTTGTAACTACATAAAGGAGGGTGATTCACTTCTATGCCCGTACCTGCAAAAAGAACTGAAAACTAATGCTGGTGGGGATTTTAATTCTACATTTGTTGTCTACAGGGCTCAGTGCGACATTTGTGTGTCATTCTATATTGGAAAAACCACCAACAAACTAAAAAGAAGAATTTCAGGACACTTTGCTGAAATTCCAGCTTCTTCTTCTTTCGGCTGCTCCCGTCAGGGGTGGCCACAGCAGATCAACTGTTTCCATTTCTTCCTGTCCTCTGCATCTTGCTCTGTCAGACCAACCACCTGCATGTCCTCTCGCAACACATCCATAAACCTTATCTTAGGCCTTCCTCTTTTCCTGTTACCTGGCAGCTTCATCCTTAGCATCTTTTTCCCAATATACTCTGCATCCCTCCTCAGCACATGTCCAAACCAACGTAATCTTGCCTCTCTGGCTTTGTCTCCAAACCTTCCAACCTGGGCTGACCCACTAATATACTTATTCCTAATCCTGTCCATCCTCGTCACACCCAGTGCAAACCTTAACATCTTCAACTCTGCCACATCTGCCAGCTAAATGTTATAATAATGCTCTTTCTAAGCATTTGATCACTCATAAGAGACACAGTGGCTTCATATTCCAGGTACTCGATAAACTAGAGCCTGAGTTCCTAGTAGGTGATATCAACAACACCCTGGAAAGACACAAATTAGTTTGGCAACTCAGGCTGAATTCCTTTCATCCTCTATGACTGAATTATTATACTTCTTTGAAAAGTGTTCTGGAACTTCAAAAATGACCACATTGCATCTCTCATTAACTGGACTCACACAATGTTATGGATTACATGGGACATTTCAAATACATAGTTTACACAAAGTTTACACATTGCTTATTGTTATATTTTAGTTTATTTTATTATATGTTTATACTTTTTTATTATTTTTATATTTCATATTTTGTATTTTTTTATCCAGTTTTCATTTGTCAATGTCACTCTTGAATTTTAAAAGTATTAACACACAATAGGAATATTTAGATTTGCTTCTAATTTTGGTTCTAAATTGAATATAGACAACACTGAGTGAAACTAATAACATACATATTCCTTGGACAGCTACTGTTACTACTTAGTTATGGATTTTTGACTATAGTGAGATTTTCTATATTATGCTTTTATATATATTTCTTTACTTGATTCTATCTTGATGATGCCTTATAAATGTCCTTCTATTCACATGTTGAAGTATTCATAACAGTAGGGAGTTGCTGCCTGCAGTGCCGCCTTCTGACCAGTATACCAAAGTCTTTGCTTCAGGAGGACACATGTGACGTCCCTTGTCAGGGCAATAAGCCGATGTAGGGTATAAAGGTGACCTCTGCATGCATCCTCCTCAGAATTTTCCTGCTGCAGTGAATGCCAGACTCCTGTTCACCAGTTCTGAAAGCAGATCGTGTTTTCCAATGACCGTTAAAAGTCTCCAGACAAGACGACCGTTCTCCTGATGATACAGATAAGTCCCCTTTTGGGTTTTTTCATTACCTTTGATTATTGTTATGTCTTACATGTCAGCTAAAAAGGGGAAGTGCACTTGTGGGAGACAAATTCCTCACAAGGACGTGCACGAGAAGTGTGTGTTTTGCTTAGGCGAGGCCCGCAACCATACGTCCTGCCCTATTTGCAAATCCTTCGTACCGAAAACCTTTCATAGCTGTCTTGCCACTCTTAAGTTGAATTTAGAAAATCAGAGAGTCAGACGTCTTGCGCTCAGTATGGAAGAGGGGGTAGGCCCATCCGAAAAGCCGCCAAGGAAAAAGGCCAAGAAAGTTAGACCGGAATCCCATGCTGCACCTCAGGAGTCCAAGAAGTTTCTTGAGGTTGATGAAATCCCGGCATCATCAAAGCCAGGCCCAGGAACCTCAGTAGAAGCTGGGGTGGCAGAAACTTGTAGTACGTCCTCTGAGGCTGCTCAGCTTCAGGTCCTGATGGCAGGGGGTAACCACAGCTCAGTCTTTCGGAGGGCCTTGCTCCTTCACTTCCACCCAGGCAGAGGTCTGCTCTGATTCTCTCCCCACCAGTTACTCCCTTAAAGAAAAAACAAAATGTTAAACACGCTGAAACCCCACCAGTTCCTGGATAGGAAATTTTCTCTCAAAGCCTTTTTAAGGCCTTTCAGGCCTTACAGACACAACAGGCCCCACCAGCACCCCTCATCTCTGCCTACCTTACAGATATACATATGAATCCCAAAAAGAATCCCCAAAGGATTTCATCACCCCAGAGGAGGAAGACTCCTTTACTCCTGAGTCTCCAGGGGAAGAAGTCACCTTTGGAGACACAATCTCCCTTATGAAGGAGCATTTTAAATGGCAAGCATCTGAAGTATCTGACACCAAGAAAAGGTACTTCAACTTTTTATAAACGGAGCAACCTTCTCCTTCAGCAGTGGCCCCCTTGCTACCTGCCTTCCAGGATGCCTTCTTGGCTGCTTCTCTATCCCCTGACTGTCAACCACCAGCATCCAAACATCCGGACCAATTCTACAAGGTCCCTCAGGATACCCGATACCTATTGAGGAACCCACCAGCAGACCCAGCAGTTATTGCTGTCTCTGCTAACAAATCATCTAGGCATCTACCTTCAACTGCTCTTTATCCCACAGACAAAGACAGTAAATTCATGGACAGAATAGGATAGAAAGTTTATACCTCCTCAACTCTGGCTATTAGAGCTCTCAACTGCCAAACACATATGGCTAGATATGTCCTGGATACCAATACCAAGGCCTCCTCATTACTATCTGAGGCTCCATATGCTCCTATTAAAGCACAAATAAATACCCTCCTCTCCACTGCATCACAAGTAACTAGGCATTCAATAAAGTGCAGTTATAATGCTGTAGAAGCCTCATCTAAGTCTACTGCATCTGGATCAGTCTTGAGGCGATAGTCTTGGGGGAGACTACAACCCCTACCCATGGATGCGCAAACAAAATTATAGGATGCACCCCTAGATAACAAAGCTCTGTTTTGACACGCATCAGCAGAACTTCTAAAATCCCTTCAAGAAAAGGGTAAGGAACTGCAAAACCTTAAACACCTACTGGTGGTTCCTATTCCAAGATACCACAGGAATTACCCACAAAAACCTACTTTGTCGGAAGGCAGTCCACTCATTCTGCTCCACAGTCTAAAGGACGCAGACAAACTAGGAAAAACTCTACTCCTAGATTTCAATCCAGTTCATCCATTATGTCCTTTCGAGGCTAATATGACCACTCCAGACCACCTCTTCTGTAACTACCCACCCTTACACACAAACACCCCACTTTCCCTCCATCTCACCCTCTCCCTTCCTTCCTGGATGTCAATCACATCAGAACAATTGGTACTCTCCATCATTCAGTCAGGCTATTTCATGACTTAGTGGACCCCCCTTTCGTGGTATCCCTCAACCACCTGCAAACCAAACCCACCTTTTTCCACCTATCATTCAACAACTTCTAGATCAAGGTACCATAGAACAGGTACCATGCCATCAAGGAAACTTAGGCTTTTATTCCAGAATGTTTCTGGTACCAAGGAAGGATGGTCCATGGAGACCAATCCTAGACTTATCCTTTCTAAACCTTTTTCTCAAAGTTCCCAGTTTCAAAATGATTACCTTACCCCTGCTCTTACCACTCATTCCAACTCAGGCTTTCATGGTAGCCCTGGATTTGAAGGATGCATTCCTACAGATCCCTATTCACCCAGATTATAGCCCTTTGGACTCTCTACTGCTCCCCGAGTCTTCACAAAGTGCCTGGCTCCCGTCATCGCCCACTGCAGGACTCAGGGTATTCAGATATACCCATACCTGGATGACCTGCTCATCCTTCATCATGACTGCCCAGTCCTCCTACTTCACCTACAACAGGTAATCTCCACCCTATCTCAGCTAGGGTTCACCATAAACCACAAAAAGTCTCACCTGATCCCCTCCCAAGACCTGGTTTTCCTGGGGTGCAGGATCAGAACAGACATAATGAAAGCCTTCATTCCAGATCAAAGAATCCTAGAACTTTGTTTATACTTCCAAAATCTTCTCTCACTCACGTCCTTGCCAACTCGAGAAATTTTAAGAGTTCTAGGCCACATGGCATCACTCATACCCATGTTGCCCGTGAAAAAACTCCACATGCGGAAAATACAGTGGGTCCTGATAAACTTATGGAGCCAACACTCCCAGCCCCTGGACATCCCCCTCCCCCTACTTCAATGTTTGAAGAAGGAACTCCAGTGGTGGATATCAGCTCTTCATCCCAACCAAGGGACCCACCTTCAGGTCCCTATACCCCTCCAACAGGTCTCCACAGATGCTTCCAACCTGGGGTGGGGGGCAGTGCTACTTTCAAACCAGAAACAACTCTTGGTGCAAGGCATTTGGCCCAACCCAAGACAAAAGGACCATATCAACATCTAAGAAATGAGGGCTTTACAACTGGGCTTATTAACCTTCAAATCAGCCTTCCAACCAGGAACCCTGAAAGTAATCACAGACAATATGACAGTCCTGTGGTACATAAACAAGCAAGGGGGAACAAAGTCCTACCCTCTGTGCATCCTAGCAATCCAGATCTGGAACCTAGCAGTATCTCTCCACATTCATCTGGTAGCTGTTTATATCCTTTCAACAGAGAATGCCATGGCAGACTTCCTGGCAGAAACTCAGCTCCAAGTCACAAATGGATGCTTCAGAGAGAAGTATTTCTGGACATAATACATTCCACAAGCAGATCTTTTTGCCTCCGCACAGAACAGACAGATGCCCAAATTCTGCACAAGGAATCCACATTCAAAAGTGTGGAAAGTGGACGCCTTCTCCTTCTCTTGGGAGGGAATGTACCTCTATGCCTTCCCCCCTTCACCTTAATACAGAAAGTCCTTCTGAAAATACAGAAGGACAACCCGAAAATCCTACTGGTGACCCACATTTGGCCAAGACAGCATTGGTTTCCCCTCCTACTCCTACTAGCCAAGGGCAATCACCACGGGTTACCCCACCGAATAGACCTGCTCACACAAGACAGGAGATCACTACTACACCCTCAGGTGAGCAATCTGAAATTAACCTTATGGGTGATAGGGTTTTGATCACCTACAGACACCTATACTCAGAGGACGTACTCAATATTCTGCAGGAGGCTAAAAAACATAGTACCAGGAGAAACTATGTATCCAAATGGAACAGATTCTCCCACTGGTGTCAACGAAAAAAACAGGACCCTCTGACTACCTCTATACCTATGGTCCTTTCCTATTTATGTGAGCTACTTCACTCAGGACTAACATACTCATCAGTCAAAGTGCATTTATCTGCCATCTCTGCCTGTCTGCCTATCTCTCTTCCTCTGGCTTCCAGACTGGAGGTCAAACTTTTCCTCAAAGGGGTTCTTCACATCAGGCCTCCCAGGAAACCTATACCTCCCCCTTGGGACCTTAATTTCATACTAGAAAAACTATACATTGCCACCCATTGAACCAGCTCAATCAGTATCCCTGAACCTATGCACACTAAAAACAGTGCTACTAGTGACCCTTACATCCACCAGGAGGGTCTCGGAGATACAAGCTCTCATGGTTACCTCCCCCATCTTGTTTTCTACAAGGACAGTGTTGCTCTCAGGACCAACCCCTCCTTCATGCCTGAGGTGGTTAATGAACTTTACTAAACCAGACCATTAACCTACCATTTTTTTTAGCCTCAACCACAAAACTCCTCAGAAAGGACTCTCCGTTCCTTGGATGTCCACAGACAACTGAGGTATTACCTAGACAAAACAAAACCTATCAGAAAGTCAGACCAACTTTTCATCTCCTTCCACCCGAGAGCTCTAGGGTTGGCAGTCATCAAGCAAACCATCTCTTCATGGATTTCTAAATCCATTAACTTATGCTACTCTTACCATGGTAAATCCCTGCACAATAAAGTCAAACCTCACTCCACCAGGGCAGCTGCTTCCTCAGCTGCTTTTTTCAAAGGAATTGACTACACTTCCATCCTGGAAGCTGCCACCTGGACTTCTGTTCATACATTTACCAAACATTCTAAACTGGACCTAGTCACTAGAGCTAGGGCAGGGTTTGCCAGGTCCATCCTGCAAGGACTCATTGACCAGGGAACCCAATCCTCCACCCAGAACCATACCAAAAAGCTCTGGTACTCTCCCTACTGTTATGAATACTGCAACATGTGAATAGAAGGACATAGAATAGTTGTGTAAATAACCTTAGATGTCCTTCTCTTCCATGTTGCAGTATTCAGTCCCCCCCACCTACCCCTCTACCTTACCAGATTACATACCATGCTGACTTGTGGGGACATAACCCTTCTATCCCCCAATCCTCCACTAAACACAAACTTCCTGCTACCCTGACTCTAGCCTTCATGTAATTCTAATGGCTCCCTTGGGACCCTTCTACCCACAGGAGTAATACTATATGCGGCAGTTCATTCCGAGGCGGGTGCATGTGGATGTCATCTTTATACCCTATGTCGGTTTATGGCCCTGACAAGGGATGTCACATGTACCCTCCTGAAGCAAAGACTTTGGTATACTGGCTGGAAGGCGGTGCTGCAGGCAGCAACTCCCTACTGTTATGAATACTGCAACAGGGAAGAGAAGGACATCTAAGATTATGGTAAGTTCTGACACAACTATTCATTACTCATACATAGTCATTTACAATACTCTTAACATTTTTTCTGATAAATATATAGGTTAATTTTCCTCTTCACTGCATTAGGTTCTCATTTATAGAGATACATTTTTTGATAGATTGGACATAAAGATACATTTTCCATGGGCTCTGCTTTGTAAAAGTAACTAGAATTTAAATGGGAATTATTTGACACATTTTGTGTTTTGTTTTCAGACACTGTAAAATATAGTCCCTTTGCACATACACAAAGCATCTGTGACATTGAATATTTAGTGAATTTAAAACTTTTGATGCACATATAATGTACACTTTTATATATTGATACACACTGGAAACTACACCTCTATACCCCTAGTTTATGCACATCATATGTTTTTTACATTTTAATCTCATAGATTTTAAACAGGAACACAGGTTATACATTTTTCTGTTTCCCCTGCATAAACTGTCTTGTACATTGTTTAGCTAAGAAGCTTACATTGTTTAACTACTTAAAGCATATAACACT
Organism: Protopterus annectens; assembly: GCF_019279795.1. NCBI lineage: Eukaryota > Metazoa > Chordata > Ceratodontiformes > Protopteridae > Protopterus > Protopterus annectens. The sequence continues at coordinate 928,919,886 of NC_056727.1, read as the reverse complement.
TAAATAAGGCTTAAATATGACTTAAATGCAAAGTTTTTGTGTTAGTTTATCTACACATTTCATATTTTTATAATTTACAAGTTTGATTTACAAGTTTGTTTTTCTTAGAAATAAATCTAGTTATTGGTAATACAAATGAGTTAGAGAGATTTTTTTTAGTAGTTTGAACTGTTTCTTACTTCTGATTGACAATTACATTTAGACAGACAGTAAAAGTTGGAATTTCTAGTTTGCACAGACCTAAAGAAGAACTGAAAGTGATTTTAGTTAAACGATTTGGGTAAATTAATAAGGTGAGAACATAATTGTATTTTATTATTAAGATTTTTTTTTACTTCAAAAATGTTTTAAGGATGCAATAAACAGAGATTTTTATGAATGTTGAAAAGCATGGTATTTTAGGTTAGCTTGGATCCTTGTTATCACTTGATTTTAAGGGAAGGCTGGGGGGGGGGTTGTTTTTTATTACAGCTGGACTGATCTGTATTTACAGCAGAATCTTTCCCACTCCCACTTCAGCTGCTATTTAATTAAGTGTTATTAATGCATTAACCATTACGTATTATAGATCGCTTGCCCATGCTTACTGATAAAGGAACCGCGAATTCAACATACCCTGGATTGGATTTTTTTACTTGCATTACTAAGTTTAAGAGATTTGAGTAGTCAGCTTTGTATTTTATTATTTTTTAAGTTTCATTTTTAAGTTTTACATTTAAATTTAAAAACAGTTACTACCAGTACTAGGTTCATATTGTTTTAAATCTGGGGAGTATTTTTTTATATTTATTCCACTGAGAACACCTGGTGGAAAGTTTCTTAAAGTGCTTGTTTTTTTTTTTTTTTTTTGGACTAAGTGTGTAACACTTGGCTTACTGAAACTTTGAGGGACTCTGGGGATTTTGTCTTATTGTAAAGAACAGAGGATACCCACAGTTTGTTCCCATCTCCATGATATAGCTGAAGGAGTTGAAAGATCCACCAGACATTTCAAATATTTGCATGAAATAAACAACAAAGCATCACAATCCCTATCCTAATGTTGTTTGGGCATTAGTTTTCATAGCAGAGAAGCTTAGGGAACAAAACTGCCCCAGAGTTGGACCAAAATTGTCAATGAGCTGGGTCTGTTATAATTGCCATGTCATTAGTCAACAACTCACATATATTCAATGTTCAAACTATCTAGTTTAAAATTCAGAGCCAAAATAAGGCTATTTAAGAATGTACACCTAAACAATCATTACATCAAGAGTCTAATATTTTTTGAATGTGGGAAGAGTAGATTTCTTACATAGAGAGGTAATGCATTCCAAAGTCTTGCAACTGTAAAATGAAAAAAAGAGCTTTGATAACCTGTTTCACATAAAGGAATACAAACTGTTTGTTTATTAACCCCTTGTTTTGAGATTATCTGATAAAAATGATACACCCAAATTCACTGCAAGTACCTTTCCATTTAGGCACCTCTATATTAAAATAATATCTCCTCTTACTAATCAGTACCTAATAAAGAGCAAGGTTATTTAGTATTTCCCTGCCAGGCAAATACCTGACAGATGTAATTTGTAAAGCATCTTTGCACACTTTCCTAAGTTTTCAAGTGAGATATATTATCCATACAAAATGACCCACAACACTCCAGTTGTGGTTTAATATTCACTTTAAATATCAGTGTAACAACATCAGTTGAACTACTTGCTGTACATCTTAACACATTATAAGTGTTCAATATAACACATTTTAAGCACACAATATAACACATTTTAAGTGCACAATATGATCATCTTATTGCCATGTTCAAGTGCTTCCCAAAGGATAATTTATTGTCCACCATAATACTCAAGTGCTTAGTACGTCCAGCCTCTGCTAAGATAACATTTTCTTGAGCATATGAATAAACAAGATAATTTTTACACCCTTAGTGCAAAACCATACTTTTTTGTGTTAAACTTCATGCCACAGTTTTCAGTCCACACCATTAATGAATCAAAAAACTTTTGGACTTGACACTGGTTGTGAGCATTAGTAACATTGCCACCTGTGGACACCAGCTGGGTTTTAAGCCCTCTGTTTCTAAAGTATAGCCAAACAATCCACTTCTGCTATACTGACTAGTTCACAAAAAGAACAAAACATGGCATGTCTACAGCTAGTGGGGTTTGGCTTTAATGGTGTGAATGTATCCATAAAAATTTAAAAAGTAAAAACATCTTAGACATTCAGAAGCCATGTAGATAAAACAATGGTATATACTTGAGGAGTCATTTACATATATCCCATGGGCCTCCGCTACAGAAGGTTTAAGGTATTACACAATGAAGACTCTATTTTGGTTGGGATTTTATTGCAGTTTTTTTTTTATTGAAAAGTTATAGGCAGAAGTACAAAAACTGAGAATACAAAACAAGCACAATAAACAGCAAGTTACAGAGGTAGGCATCCAGCTGCTGCCATCTTACACATGCCAGGCTGTACCTGAAACTAACCTTATATCTCAGGATAGGGATATGGCCCTAATGAGCATGTGGGGAAAAGTGCCCATAATGTGTGTGTGTGTGTGTGTGTGTGTGTGTGCGTGCGTGCGTGCGTGTGTGTGTGTGTGTGTGTGTGTGTGTGTGTGTGTGTGTGTGTGTGTGTGTGTGTGTGTGTGTGTGTGTGTGTCACCAGTATTGTCCTGTGTCATGGTGTTATGCTTATTGGGCAAAGTAATGAAATCACAATATACCAACATCTTATACATGTTTAATATTTTACACAGCAGTCAAGAAATGTGTCTCCACAGTACCTGATGCATTATATGGACACACACTCCATATAATATACTAATGAGCATATGTGGCTGCACATAAAGTTGTGATATAGTCAGAGTGTGGAGTAAGCAACAGCACTTGTCATGAGTAGCACATGATAAACATGTGATACATGCATCCATACACCCACAGAACATACCTACAAAGCACTGAATGTTGTCTCATACTGTCATGATACATATACAATGGCTAGAACAGTGGGATATATACCAATATCTTCATGACTAAAATGCAACCCTTTTGCAATTGATGCTCACAATTACAATTACAAAGGCGACCACCAAAAGATGCAGTCTCTTCCACAAAAAGCCACACTGTAATAAAAACTGAGTCCTTAGATAAACTTGAACAGAAAATTTAATACAAATAAGTAACGACTAAGCGCTTTCGCCAGCAATCTGGCTTCCTCAGAGTCGTTTAAAATACATTCAAATATTCCATATATACTTTACACTCAAGACTCATTGGCCCAATTCATAAAACACACCCCCCCTGATTACAATAATCCTAAATGTTAAACAATTAAATGTTGCGAATATAATTAAAAATAATATATACATATTAGTACACATTTTGCAATATTAATCATACATGGTGATGTTGTGTCCATAAAAATCTAACTTATTAATATCAAATATCACTATTAAAACATTCATTATACACTCAAAACTATACACTCAAAACAATATAATGTAATATATTATAATGTATACCATATATACCATAATATAATATATACAAACCCCCCATTCCTATCCATAGAGGCAACCAGCTATAAATTACATTCATATAAACATACTAAATGTGTAAAAATTTTTTTTTACTACTACATACCACTAAAATGTTAACCTATATTTGCCACCGAACATAAGTCCCTTCTACCTGTTGTAACCAATCACTATACTAATTGTGACCTTAACTTTAACATAGGTTTAATTGAAATATACTCATTTAAACCCGGGGGCTTGCAGGCATCTAATCTTAATTGCCATACAGTTTCTAAAGCCCCTACTTTATTGGGTATATCTCCCCCTTCACCATAATCTAAAACACGTCCAATGACAAAAAATATGAATTTGTTGAAACCAGCGCATTGATTACTGTGTAGATAAAGTGCATTGTGCTTATCCTTCTTCCTAATAGATCTAACATGTTCTGCGATTCTGTCCTGCAACCTCCTAATGGTTTTCCCCACATAGAATGCCTCACAGGATGCACATTTTGCCAAGTAAATAATATTCCTCGTACAACAATTGCACTGCCCAGGACAAGGGATGGTGTACTTGTAGCCCTGTACACACACATAACTACCCTCATTGATGTATCTACACCATCTGCAGAAACCACATTTTTTCATGATGGATTTGTACTGATTTTTATTTTTTCTCTCCAAAATACCTTTTATGTTATCCCCCCTACTAAACACAAACATGGGTTCTGAACCCAATATTGTTTTAAGCTCATCACTTAAAACGTATTTCCAAATGTTTTTTATAATACTAATCACTTCTGAAGATTTAGGGTTGTATTTAACTATCATCTTAACATCAGACCCCTTAATTACAACTTCAGTTTCATGTTCACTCATGTGTCCTAAACCAGTGCATAAAACAGGTGCGTACCGCTCTTTCCTTCCCCTCAAGACGTCCCTTCTTACACTTAATAGGAGTTTCAACGGATATCCACGATCCAGAAACATACCTATAAGCTTAAAAAGCTCCAATCTGAATTGTTCATCGTTACTAACCAGCCTTGAGGTTCTCACCATTTGCCCCTTAACAATTCCTTTACGATGGTGAAACGGATGACAACTAGAGAAGTGCAATAGTGAGTTTGAATAATTTTCTTTTCTGAAAATATTACTTTCAAACTCTCTATCTGTTTTACTAATGGATATATCCAGATAGTTGATTTTGTTTTTGTCCCAGTGAAATGTAAATTTATTCAACAAAGTCTACCGCCGTTTTCTCGTCACCTTCCCAGAAAATCAAAATGTCATCCAGAAATCTACTGTACATCAATATATTAGTCATAAACCTGTCCGATGAAAAGATGTACTCCCTTTCCCATGTAAGTAGAACTGCATTGGCAAATGCTGGCGCACATCTTGCACCCATCGCAACACCTGACCTTTGTTGAAACAGGTCACCCTCAAAATTGATGAAATTGTTGTTAAGCACTAGCTCCATCAGATCACATACAAAATTGGCCTTAGTCCCTTCCAACAATCCATCCTTTGTGATAGCTTCAAAAAACATCTCCAAACCCACCTTGTGTGGAATAACTGAAAATAGGTTCACAATGTCAATTGTAAGGAACCCAAAATCCCTATTCCCTCTCACAAAATTCTTAATTCTATCAAGGCAATGCCATGAATCTCTAATAATATGCGGTGCTTGACTAATAATGGGCTTCACCACTGTATCAATATATGAAGCTAAAGTTTCAGTTTTGGATCCCTTAGCTGAAACAATGGGCCTAAATTGTAAATTATCGGCCCCTTTGTGCACCTTGGGTATTCCAAACAAAGTAGGTATTCTAGGGAAATTAACCATCAAAAAATCCTACTCCAATTCATTGATGTTCCCTTGAAATAATGCATCATGTAAAAATACATCAATTTTATAGTATGCCCTATTGATCTCACCCCTTGAGACCAAACTATATGTGTCGTCGCTGTTCAAAATCGCAGACATTTCAGAAATATAATCAGTATTTGTCATGACAACCATACCCCCCCCCCCCCTTATCCGGTTTCATAAATCTATATTTACCAGATTTTTTAAGGGAGTCCAACAATTCTCTCTCTTTACGTGTCAGGTTGTCATTAAATAAAAACACATTGTCCAAACATTTCCGTATCTGTGTTTCAACCATTTTTTCAAAAACCATCACCTCAGAGTTAAAGGGTGGTATAAATGCACTTTTTCTTTTGAATAGAGTTGTTGTATCCACAACCCCATTATTTTCACTGTTGCCCCATCCCCTATTGCTGCAAAAAACATTTTAAAATGCATTTGTCTCGTAAACATCTTAAAATCAAGTAGAACCTGCGCTGTGTCAACTCTAAACATAGGTACAAAACTCACACCCTTACTAAATAAGTCAAAGTGTGTTTCTCCTATCACAATATCAGTATAGTTATATATATACAATAACCACATTTCTTGAGCATCTGGTGCCTAGTACCTTGAAAAGTTGATATATCCTTATAAACATCTAAAGCATAATTCGAATTCAATGTTTTGATACCCATACCATCCTCATGCAATACAGCATTATTCACAATTGATCCAAAATCACTGCCATCAAACATGCCCGTGGTGGTATTGTTATTACCATCACAATCAGACTCGAAACCGTGCCCTAGTGTTTCAAATACACAAATTTCAGTTGGCTCAGTTCTTTGTATGTTGTTATCACCACAAGTCATACATACTACATCACCATTGATTAAATTGTCCATTAATATCTCCCCCTCCTGTTGGTTCTCCCATCCCTGTGATACTCTTGTTGGGCTTCTCTTCCCAACAACCCCCTGTTCCGAAGCCTCTCCGATCTCCGAGGACCATTTTCCATTTCTAAAAAAACATCATTGTCCCCTCCCTCCTCATTGTAACTCAAACGTTTATTAACATCATTAGTCTCATGCGGATTTGTATTTAAATCATTCCTTCTAATACCAGGGGGGTAGGCCCTTTTGTTTTTATAGTCCGAACAGTCTCTCTCAAGTTTCTTTTTCTTTTTTGCCATATTTTTGTTAACAAAAGTATTAATGTTACTCAATGCTTTGTTAAAATTTACTAAGTTCTGTTCAAATACCAAATCAGTAGTAATACTCACATGGAGCTGCTCAATTTGCTCCTGTAGTTCAGACAGTTTAATTTCGTTGTTCCTTATAATAATGTCCATCATCTCCAAACCTGTCTTGTTAAAAAGCGCTGTTAGTTCCTGAAATGCTACTGAATTGTCCTCCACTCCCATAGGTCTCTTCCATACTCGTAGACCCATAGGAACCTGATTCATCTCCTTGGATTTTTTTAAAAAAAGACTATCCAGTTGGACCGCCCGGAACCTCGTACACAGTTTTTCATAACGAGAAATCTGTTCATTTAGACGAGGACGTGAAGTTCTTCTCTGGATGACATTTTGATTTTCTGGGAAGGTGACGAGAAAACGGCGGTAGACTTTGTTGAATATTTAGGTAACACCACAGAATTTTTGAAATTTACATTTCATTGGGACAAAAACAAAATCAACTATCTGGATATATCCATTAGTAAAACAGATAGAGAGTTTGAAAGTAATATTTTCAGAAAAGAAAATTATTCAAACTCACTATTGCACTTCTCTAGTTGTCATCCGTTTCACCATCGTAAAGGAATTGTTAAGGGGCAAATGGTGAGAACCTCAAGGCTGGTTAGTAACGATGAACATTTCAGATTGGAGCTTTTTAAGCTTATAGGTATGTTTCTGGATCATGGATATCCGTTGAAACTCCTATTAAGTGTAAGAAGGGACGTCTTGAGGGGAAGGAAAGAGCGGTACGCACCTGTTTTATGCACTGGTTTAGGACACATGAGTGAACATGAAACTGAAGTTGTAATTAAGGGGTCTGATGTTAAGATGATAGTTAAATACAACCCTAAATCTTCAGAAGTGATTAGTATTATAAAAAACATTTGGAAATACGTTTTAAGTGATGAGCTTAAAACAATATTGGGTTCAGAACCCATGTTTGTGTTTAGTAGGGGGGATAACATAAAAGGTATTTTGGAGAGAAAAAATAAAAATCAGTACAAATCCATCATGAAAAAAATGTGGTTTCTGCAGATGGTGTAGATACATCAATGAGGGTAGTTATGTGTGTGTACAGGGCTACAAGTACACCATCCCTTGTCCTGGGCAGTGCAATTGTTGTACGAGGAATATTATTTACTTGGCAAAATGTGCATCCTGTGAGGCATTCTATGTGGGGAAAACCATTAGGAGGTTGCAGGACAGAATCGCAGAACATGTTAGATCTATTAGGAAGAAGGATAAGCACAATGCACTTTATCTACACAGTAATCAATGCGCTGGTTTCAGCAAATTCATATTTTTTGTCATTGGACGTGTTTTAGATTATGGTGAAGGGGGAGATATACCCAATAAAGTAGGGGCTTTAGAAACTGTATGGCAATTAAGATTAGATGCCTGCAAGCCCCCGGGTTTAAATGAGTATATTTCAATTAAACCTATGTTAAAGTTAAGGTCACAATTAGTATAGTGATTGGTTACAACAGGTAGAAGGGACTTATGTTCGGTGGCAAATATAGGTTAACATTTTAGTGGTATGTAGTAGTAAAAAAAAATTTTTACACATTTAGTATGTTTATATGAATGTAATTTATAGCTGGTTGCCTCTATGGATAGGAATGGGGGGTTTGTATATATTATATTATGGTATATATGGTATACATTATAATATATTACATTATATTGTTTTGAGTGTATAGTTTTGAGTGTATAATGAATGTTTTAATAGTGATATTTGATATTAATAAGTTAGATTTTTATGGACACAACATCACCATGTATGATTAATATTGCAAAATGTGTACTAATATGTATATATTATTTTTAATTATATTCGCAACATTTAATTGTTTAACATTTAGGATTATTGTAATCAGGGGGGGTGTGTTTTATGAATTGGGCCAATGAGTCTTGAGTGTATAGTATATATGGAATATTTGAATGTATTTTAAACGACTCTGAGGAAGCCAGATTGCTGGCGAAAGCGCTTAGTCGTTACTTATTTGTATTAAATTTTCTGTTCAAGTTTATCTAAGGACTCAGTTTTTATTACAGTGTGGCTTTTTGTGGAAGAGACTGCATCTTTTGGTGGTCGCATTTTGTTTATATGCAGTTACAGCCCTTGTGGTTGTTACGCTCTTCATTTTTACAATTACAAAGGGTCTGAATGTCAAAAAATGTGAACACAAGACCAAGAATCACCAAAGTCCACGGCCACAGTACCCAAATCTCCAAAAAATGTGGTTAGAAGCAGTAGGTTAAGAACAGCACATTTATTGGTACGTAATCTGAATCACACCAAACAGCAGCAAACAATAAACCAAGCGCTTTCGCTCGGTTATTACCGAGCTTCTTCAAGGTTATAAAATCTGTTGTGTAGTCAGCCATGTTAAATACTAAATGCAACATCACATGACATACCCCCCATGTGAGTCATCCCTAATCAGTTTCTTAAAAATACTGTGTGTATAAACTTTCTTTAAATATTAAATATATATTCCAATCCAAAAATCAAACTCAACTTTGAATCCAGTAATGCCAAAAATGAAAATATATAATATATTACAACACATGTAAAAACACATAAAAAATAAATTAAATGGTAATGAAATTAATAAACATGACAATAATAAATGTTAAACTAAACCATGAAGTAAATAAATGTAACTTCTTCATTACCAGTACAGCACATGGTAACCAAACTAAGGCATTAGGCTGAACTGCAAGTACATTCAATACCAGTATGTTTAATGGGGAAATTTAAGCAGTCTACAAGAACCCCTATTATAATCATGCCCTTCTTAATTTGAGCACACTGTTTATATTCAAGACGTCATTCATGCCCGGTGGTCTAATTGCGTCCAGTCTAAGCTGCCAAAACAGTTCCCGGTACTCCAACCTAGCTTTCCATTTCCCTCCCCGTGGGTCGGGTGTCACTTGTTCTAGAACTGTAAACTTAATTTGCATATTTTCACATAGTTGTGAATAACAATCAAACAGCCAACACAAACCACCAAACAGATTAACTTCACTGCAACTTGAAATAAAAAGTCAAAAATAAAAGTCCACATGCAAGTGAAGTGAATGGCTGTAAAATATATCACTCTCAGTCTTCAAATAATTGGTTCCTTGTTCCAAACCACGATAAGAACACCAACACGCACAATTCCAGTAAAAAAGGATTTATTGTATGCTAGCACTGTCAGTAAGCGCTTTCACCTCCACGGCTTTATCAAACTACAAAGTGCATAGTCAGTAAAAACATTTAAATACAATAAGATCAAACCCAATAGGTTCAAAATAAAACAATTAAAAATGACATCATTAAATGAGGACACACCTTTCCTGAGTTAACCCTTAGTGGTAAGCATATATTATGGTCTAAATATCCTCTTCCTCTTAAGGGCAGGTTGCACTTGCACCTTGTCATTAATGCCAGGGATTTTATCTGCCCTGAGCCTAATAATCCATTTAAGTTCACATTCTAAAAGGCAAGTATCTACATCCCTCCCTAATATTGGTCTTTAATTGTTGCAGTACACTAAATACAAACTCATGCTCAGCTCCCATTATTCTAATGTGTTTCGCTAAAGCATTACTGTCAGATCCAGTTCTGACTGCATATACATGTTCACGATACGTTCCCTGAGCTGCCTACTGGTCTTCCCAACGAGAACGCTGTGCAGGAAACGCAACGGGCCAAATAGACTACATATGTACTAATACAACTTGTGTCTGTGGTGAACACATACTCTACTTTTGTTAATGGGTGTTGAAAATCTTTCCTGTCATCTATAAAATGACACTGATTACAATTATTACAAGGGACCGTGTTACGTTGCTCCCTCACCATCATATTCCTGGTTAGTGGTCTATTACACAGCTTACTTTTCAAGTTCTGTTTATTCTTATACGTAAACTGTGGACCTTCTCCCACCAACTTACTCAGACTTTCATCTAAATTCAACACCTGCCAATGCTGTATAACGATGTCTAACGATGTCTGTGACCTTATTTACATCCCTGGTATAAAATAATGGAAACCTTAAGACATCCTGTGCTGACGTATGGCATAACCTAATATCCTCATTTCTTGCTGAGAAGTAAGGTTTCGCTAAACCTTCTCTTATTGCATCCACTTCCATCATATGTTTCATTATGTCCTTTGGATCATACCCCCTCTCAATCAACCTATTCTTAAGGCTTCGTACTTCTAATTCATACCCTTGGGGGCTGGGGTTCAATCTAGATGCCCTCATGGACTGACCTCTCATAATATTAGCAAAAACATACAGCATTGGCAGGTGTAATAATTGTAATCAGTTTTAGTGACCGTTTAAAGGTACTTGACATTAAGTTGCTTAAATTAAAAAAACTGCAGCTGGAAGCTGCTTATTTTAGGCAATGTTTAAATGAGAAACTGGTTCCAAAAGGCCTTAGGAACAACTTTACTCCTTCTGGACTACTGTTGGACCAAGTGTATTTTTCAGAATTGAAATGTTTGTTTCAGGAACAGGGATTACAATTGCTAAATGTGATAGTTAAACATTATGATATGCATATCTTGTCTCTTATTTCTGAAGTGAATGTTTTGGATGAAGAAATCAAAATTAATACTTCTTTTTTGCAGTTTAAATACGACTACGACCGTATTTTTTCTAGCATTGATGCATTGTTACTTAAATTAAAAATTAACAAAAATAAGAAGTTAGTAAGGGATAGAACAGTTTATTTTTCTAACCAAGCATATCCCCATTTGAACATTCCAAGTGCAGGGTCCAATACTGTTGGTTTAAATGGGCCTTCTACTTCTGTTAATGCTGAATTAATTTCGTTGGAAGGTGAAAATGGGGAACACCTCACTAATACACCTAGACAGGAAGTACGAAGAAGTAATAGGTTAAAAGGGTCCACTGCTGTTAACTACAATTATAAGAACCAAAGAGGACCAGGGAGAACTGACCAGAATAAGCAGGTTCCTTTAGAGCTCCCTAATGATAAAGTTTTTTAGGAATCAACAGAAGAAACAAGGGTAATGTGTACTGGAGGAAACGTTAACAGACAATGTTTCTCCCATAGGTCCGAGGGATTTTTTGCAAGGCCCTGTTATATATACTAACACAAGGAAAGATTTTACTATCTATAACTTTTCATCTTTGGAACTAGATTCTGATCTAGTTGAATTGTTAGCTCTTGGATACACTTTTATTCCAAGTACCTATGGAAGTTTAGCTAAAGTTTTGATTGATCTGAAATGCTACATACGCAAGTTAAATTTAAAATTATATTTTAACAATGAAACAACAAATGTTAATGACAAATTGAAATTGGCTAGCGTTTTTAACCCTCCTACACAACAAAATTTACTACTATTTGAACAAATGTGTGAATTAGATATAAGACATCTGTTTTCTACACAAAAACCAAGTAGTACTTTGAATGAGATGAATATTTCACTTGCACAACGTGAATGGCTAAAAAACCTGGGCTCTTTAACTGTCAGGTTTTTGAAACCTGACAAAGGAGGGGGCTTGGTAGTGTTCGACAACGTTCAATACACAGAAAAAATGATGCAAGTGTTATCATCTGATGCCTATGTTTCTTCTTCCCTTAATGAGATTAATGTAGTTCAAGGTCGTACCCGTGGGTATTTCCGTGACCTTTTCTTAGCAGGCAAAATTGACTTAGAGACATACAACTATATTGACATCATTCAGCCAAAGTTGCCTGTAATGTTCGGAATACCCAAGATACACAAAGACCAAAAGAATCCTCCCATGAGGGCATTAATAGATGGTAGGTCTTCTATGACCTACCCCTGTTCAAAATTGATAGATAGTATTCTATCAAAATATGTAAAGAAAATACCTACTATTTGCAAAGACTCCTGGTCTTTCTTACGTGATATTAACAGTATTAAGTTTGACCTTGAGTGTAACTTTTTGACTGTGGATGTCATTGATTCATATACATCCATCCCTCACAATGAGGCAGTTGAATGGATTCAACTGCTTCTTAAAGACTTAAATGCACCACAAGTGGAGATTGATGTCGTAACAGAACTGTTGAGCATAGTACTGTCATCAAACTTTTTTGTTTTTGAACATAAATTCTATTTACAAAAATGTGGAATAGCCATGGGCTCCCCTTGCGGAGCCAGTGTGGCTAACCTGTTTGTAGCCTTTTGGGAAAGCCTTTATATACTATCTAATGAAACTGTAATGCAGAAGATAAAATACTATACTAGGTTTTTGGACGACATTTTTATCCTTTTTAAAGGGAATGAAGTTGAAGCAAAACTTTTTGTAGACTATTTGAACAATTCTACACAATGGTTAAAATTTACTTATAGGTTTTCAACAATAGAAACAGACTACTTGGACGTGAGACTAACTAAAGAATTAGATGAAGAGATTTATTTGTCTGGCATTTTCAGGAAACAGACGTACTGCAACTCTTTCCTGCACTACACTAGTCTACATCCACCTAGGCAGAAAAATCTATTGTCAAAGGACAACTGGTACGTGCAGGCAGGATGTGTAGCACTTACAGCGATTTTAAAGCTGAGTGCCAAGTTTTGAAAGGTATGTTTATAAACCGTGGATACCCTGTCCCTCTTTTAGAAGGGCTCATAAATGAAGTTGACACTAAAAGAACAAAAGGGTTGTATAAACCACTACTTGATCAATCTAATGTAGGTAGGTCTACTAATGATAACGAATTAGTACACCAAAATTCCTTATTAAATCAGCAGAGAAACTTTTCTTTAAGTTTTATAACCCAATTTAACTTGAATTCAACAGGAATTTGGGCCATTATTTTAAAAACTGGCCACTAGTTATTAATTCCGTTAACTTGATTGACAAGTTAGGTCAGCGCCCCTATGTAATTTACAGGAGAAGTAACAATTTGAAAGAACTTTTACAGCATACTTCTAACACTGATGGTCACATAAGACCTAGAGGTTCATTTAAATGTGGATGCTGCAACATGTGTAAAGTGATGAGAACTGGAAATTCCTTTATAGTTAGGAATAAAAATACAACATTAAGCAGAGGATTACTTGTGATTCAAAGTCAGTGGTGTACATTGCTTTGTGTAATTCCTGCCCTTCCTTTTACATAGGAAAACCAACCGTAAACTAAAAGAGAGAATATACCAGCACCTTTATGCTATAAAAAAACCTCTTTTAGAGAATGCCTTAGCAAAACATGTTAGCAGCAACCCTGACCACTCTTTTTGTTTTATGGGTATTGATCAAGTACCTTTAACTGATAGGGAGGCCCCTTCCAGATAGTGCTTGAGTGTGTCGAACTTTTATGGCAGTTGAATTTAGATGCATTTAGGCTAGATGGCCTCAATGAGAACTGTAACATTTCATGTGTTCTTAAACTAAGGAGTTACTTTAGGTAATGCCTATATGCACATTATTTTGTGGGTTTAATGCATAATATTTTACAATGTTAATGTAAATGTACTAGTAAGAATATTTTTATGTTGTTTTTTATCATACAATATTTAAAGATAATTTAATGGAGTTTTATGATTATTCATGATTTTATTCATTATTTTTATTGAGTCAAATTAGTGCAGGAAGTGCAATTACGTGTCACTTCCTGTTAACTGAGTATTTGAACAGACCAGTTTAGCTGTTTTATTTGTCTTCTTCTGAGGAAGCTGTGACAGGGGTCACGGCGAAAACGTTGTCTTTTTGAAAAATAAAACACTTTTACGTTAAAGAAGAAACTTGGACTTTGTTTCCTGTGGTTAGTATCGACTATCTGGACATCAGGTTGCCTGTTTCTACACATTTTTACAAGTTTGTTTGCTCATTTTTGACTGTTTGTTGACTAGCAACATTTTTAGTGGAAGACGTACCACGTTGTGAATGGTCTCTGCCTACATTGTCACAGTTTTTATGTAGGCAAGACAGAGAGGCTTTTTAGAAAAAGAGTCTATGAACACCAATACGATATTAGTAAGGGCAAAGTGACCAATGCCTTTTTTAAGCATTCACAACTATGTGAAAATATGCAAATTAAGTTTACAATTCTAGAACAAGTGACACCCGACCCACGGGGAGGGAACTGGGAAGCTAGGTTGGAGTATAGGGAACTGTTTTGGCAGCTTAGACTGGACGCAATTAGACCACCAGGCATGAATGACGCCTTGAATATAAACAGTGTGCTCAAATTAAGAAGGGCACGATTATAATAGGGGTTCTTGTAGACTGCTTAAATTTCCCCATTAAACATACTGGTATTGAATGTACTTGCAGTTCAGCCTAATGCCTTAGTTTGGTTACCATGTGCTGTACTGGTAATGAAGAAGTTACATTTATTTACTTCATGGTTTAGTTTAACATTTATTATTGTCATGTTTATTAATTTCATTACCATTTAATTTATTTTTTATGTGTTTTTACACGTGTTGTAATATATTATATATTTTCATTTTTGGCATTACTGGATTCAAAGTTGAGTTTGATTTTTGGATTGGAATATATATTTAATATTTAAGGAAAGTTTATACACACTGTATTTTTAAGAAACTGATTAGGGATGACTCACATGGGGGGGTATGTCATGTGATGTTGCATTTAGTATTTAACATGGCTGACTACACAACAGATTTTTTAACCTTGAAGAAGCTCGGTAATAACCGAGCGAAAGCACTTGGTTTATTGTTTGCTGCTGTTTGGTGTGATTCAGATTACGTACCAATAAATGTGCTGTTCTTAACCTACTGCTTCTAACCACATTTTTTGGAGATTTGGGTACTGTGGCCGTGGACTTTGGTGATTCTTTGACAATTACAAAGGGTCTTAACACTTAAAAGTTAAACAGGAAACAATAAAAACAGTACTGGTGCCAGACTTCCAGTCAAGACACTACTGATAAACTCACTAACGTGCTATCCCTAATGTGTGAGTCCAGGCTCTGCCATCAAAAGATGTAGATTGTTGTATATATGAGCAGAAGAGGGTGTGGGAGTCGCTGTCCCCTATTCTGGGGGATGCAGGGAGGATGGAAAAACACTTTATTTACAGAGCTAGTCAACTTTTGAGTGCTTAGACCTTTTGTCACCATAGTTGTGCATGTCGTTGACAAAAGGCTTTCATATTAGCCATGCAGCCCAATCACATACATCTTATTAATGAGAAGAAGAACACTGATGAATATTATGGTGACCCAGGTACAAATGTAGAGAGGAGATGATGCAAGACTAAGACAAAAAAATGAAAGCAAACAAGAGAGTGCTTGATAAAACACAGGAATTGTTTGATACATTTGATAGAACAGAGGTCCTACAATTTCAGAATCATACAGAAAAACAAAAAGCGTTGTTACCTCACAGCAAGAGGTTCTCCCGTTTGATTCTCGGCTGGAGTGCGGGGAGTGCCTTCTGTGTGGAGTCTGCATGTCCTCCCCGCAGTTGGGTGGGCGTTCGAAAGACATGCATAAATGGGCATGCCTTCGTTGAAGGTTAAACATCGAGCTGGCACCTCGGCATTCATGAAAATCTACCGCCAATCATTAGCAGACCGGAGTTCTACTGTGGCGACCCCTAACAGGGAAAAGCCGAAAGACAACAACAACAGAAAAACAAAATTGCGATATTATTAGATTTACCATCACTTATGAAATGAACAGTTGTCACATTAAACAAATTATTGATAAAATTTGGCCAATTCTTCTTAGCAACCCAATGTTGTGCAAATATCTACCTGATTATTGTAAATTTAGTTACAGAAGAGGCAAGAATATCAGGCAGTATCTATCCGATTATAAATGTGGTAAAAAATCAGACAGACCTGTGTTGCAACAAACTGGATGTAGTCCATATGGGCATTGTTTTTTGTGTAAATATAATTCTAAGTGACAATCTTTTCTGCATACAATTCTGAAAAGATATTGTATATCAGACAACATATAACATAGGAAGGTACATTTATTGTTTATCTTGTACAATATACATGTGGTGCTTTTTATGAAGGGCAATCCAGCAGAATGTTTAAAGAATATGTGATCACCCATTTAAGTGACATCAATTTTTCCAAGGACAGGAGTGTACTCTATAAACATAAGAAGGTTCACTTGCTTTTTTTGCATTTATAGGAATATAGCAAATACAGATTTATGGTGCAGAGTGTGGGGATGTTGTAAAACCTTTTTTAGATTCTAAAAAAGAGGTTTTGGATACTTAACACTGGTGTACTATATTCACTTGGTCTCAGTGAACACCTACAATTTGTATAAAGAAAGGAAGAGAAAACTGTATGGTCATGCTGTCTTGAATGAACCTTAACTTGCCTGATCTTGGAAACTAATCAGGGTTAGGTGTGTTTAGCATTTGGATGGTGACTGCCTGCTAATACTTTAAAGCCATACTGTTTGGTGTTTTTTTAAAAAAACTGGTTGTAATGCTGCTGTTTTTTTTTTTTTTTTTTTTAATGACATCAGTTTTGGTATGATTTAAAAGGAACTGATTGTTTCATTTGTTTTAGGTACTAGTCTTAATGAGTGCCTTTAATGTATATAAAGAGTAGGTAATGGAGTGGTCATATTACACTACATGACCATGATGGTGCTTGATTTGGCAGCTAAGCAGAATTAGGCCTGGCTATTATTTGCATAGGAGACTGCCTGGAAATCCTTTTTTCATGTCATACTGCTTATGTGTTTTCAAAAAAAAATATGGTTTGTATGCTATTGCTGTTTATTTATCACATGATTTGTGATCATATAGAATGAAGTCATTGTTTCATATATTTAGATACTGCCAAAGCTTATATAAGAAAAATCAGTTTATTTCATTTTCCAACTGCACAGAGGAATAACACTCTGTTTTTATCACACCAGAATGCTGGTTTATTATTTTTATATGAAATACATACTTTCTGTGTACCTGAGATGTGACACTGTTCCTTGCAATACTTTTGGATAGGTGTTCATATGCTTCAATATGGATTATTCTTCCTTGTAGCAGTTGGTGGCTTCCCTATCTATGGATCTGGGGAACATGAATTGCTTTACTCAAGTAGGAATAATTAAAACAGGAAGTAGTTCTGCATGGAGGACCATTTCAAAAGAACACAATCTGTGTTGATCACTGAATCAGCATTTAAAGATTTAGCTGTAGTTTCACATAATTTTCTTTTGTCATTTTTCAGGAATTCTAAGTACTTATTAGCTTATTCCAAATCTGAAATGATTCCAAGAGGCTTAGAAATTACCATTACTTGCGAGAGATGCACTTATACAGCCAATCTAGAGGCAAAGCTATCTCCAACCAAGACTGGAACAGACAGTCAAGAGGAGAAGGTAACAACTCGCAACACCCCACTCACTACACATAGACCAACTAAACCAACACCTCCAAAACCCACACATAGAAACACCAAGACATATATATGGAGGCTCTGATTAAAAATCTAAATCTCCCTAGGCAACAGAGACCTCCAAAGCAGACACACAAGCAACCACCTTCCACCAACACACCCAAACAACACATAGCCCACAAACTCGGTGTGCCACACAACCCCAGCCCATAAGGCAAAACAACATACCTAACACACTAGTGATAGGTGAGTCTATAGTCAGGCACACCGACGTCCCACTCACCAGGCTGGACAAAGAGAAGGTTATTGTCAGCTACTTGTCGGGTGCCAGAATCCACCACATAATGCATGCACTCAGGTCACTACAAGGCAAGTACAAATATGACTCTGTCATTGTCCATGTTGGTGTAAATGACCTGAGATGTACTGCCCTGGACTACATGAAAATAGACATGGAAGAGCTCTCCAATCTTGTAGCCCAGGCAGGTATGACCCTAGCCCTGAGTAGCATCCTGCCTTCACCAAAAAGGATACCACAGTACAAGGATAAGATGATCAACTTCAACAATTGGCTAAGCTTCTGGTGTCATTCAAAGGGGATCCAGTATCTGTCTGCCTGGGATGACATGCTTGACAGGCCACTATGCTTCACCAGAGATGGCCTGCACCTGTCACTTCTGGGATTCAGGATATTGGCTAAGGCTCTTGCCACCCCTATAGTGCCTTTTTTAGGTAAGGCTCACAAAACAAACCCACCACCATAAGAGCTACAGGTAACAAAAAACTTAGAGCAATGCTACTCAATGCTAGGAGTCTAAATCTCAAAATGCACTCATTCGAGGCACTCCTCAAAATGGAGAACATTGATATCTGTGCAGTGACTGCGACCTGGTTCAAGGCTCCCAAGAGCACCCCAGCACTACCAGGCTATAATTCATACCACACGTTTCGGCCACAAAACCCGGACTGAAACACGAAGGGTAGAGGAGTGTCCATATTCATCAAGGACATCCACACCTCCAGGCTAGTTGCAAAGCACAATGCCTCTGAAATCATCCAAGTGCAACTAACCCAGGGTAAAAATGCATTCCAAATTGTAGCGTGTTATAGATCCCCCACCATGACTCAGGACCTTCACTCCTCATTCCTGGGGATATTGGAAAAAATGAGGGTCCAACCAAATACCATAATAATGGGTGATTTCAACTACCCTAACATAGACTGGGAAAACTACTCTTGTACTAACCCCCTTGCTCAGCGATTCCTGGAATTTATAAACTCTAACACCTTGGATCAACTTGTTAACACCCCTACCAGGGGAAACAATATTCTGGACCTGGTCATTACCAACATGGGTGACCAGTGCTCAACGCCCGAGATCAACTTCTCACTTGTTAGATCAGACCATAAACTAATCACCCTAGATATCCACATCCCAACTCCACCCCCACACAAGGAAACCATCGTAAAAATGTTTTCCAAAGCGAACTTCACACTACTCAAAACTGAGGTGACTAACTTCACAATGCCCCTGCAGATGGATAATGCAGTCAATACAGTCACGGCTGCTGAATCCCACACAAATGCACTCTACAAGCACCTGCATGAGTGCATGGATCATGCCATCCGCAACAAAACCAAGACGCTATCCTCCAAAAAAAGGAAGCCGATCTGGTGGTCCTCTGCCATTAACAAACTCTACAACAGAAGGGAGAAACTGTTGCAAAAAAGAGTAAAAATCCAGGCATGGAGGAACTCACTGACAGGCCTCAGTAAGAAACTGAGATCTCTCATAAAATCCTCCAAAGCTAATTTGGAAAGAAAAACTGCCTCGGATTCAAAAGACAACCACAAGGCATTCTTTAGCTATGCCAAGAATATCCAAGGCAACACCCAGATCTGCATCGAGCTACAACATAATGGCACAAAATACACAGAGCCAACTTATTGCCAACATATTGGCAGATAGGTTCAGTGCAAACTTTACTCCCCCCTCACCCCCCCAAAGTACCTACAACTGTATCAGATGGTAGTAGAGCCCCAGCAATCACAAACACACAGGTAAAAATGGCACTCTCTAAAGCCAAAAACACAGCATACATGGGACCAGACAACATCCCAGGCTGCGTCTTACACGAACTCCAAAATTAACTAGCCCCTTACCTAAAATCCATGTTCAATCACAGCCTCACCACAGGCTATGTGCCCACAGAATGGCACACAGCATCGGTTATCCCACTCCACAAAGGAGGAACCATCACAGATCCCAGGAATTATTGACCTATTAGCCTGACAAGCCTGGTCTGCAAGGCCATGGAGAGTATCATAATGGAACACATAAACAAAGACATTGGTAACCTCCAAACTCTGGATGCTACCCAATTTGGATTTGTAAAAAGTAGGTCATGTCTCCTAAACCTGGTAGACTTCTTTGAAACAGTTACTAAGGCTTTGGATGAGGGCAAGGTGGTCTACACAGCCTACCTGGACCTTACTAAAGCCTTTGATACTATCCTTCATTCAGGAATCATAGATAAACTCATCAACCTTAACATAAACCCTTATGTCACGAGATGGGTGGCCATCTGGCTCATGGACAGAACCCACACGGTAAGAGTTGCAGACTCCAGATCTGACTCCAAACCAGTGACAAGTGGAGTGCCCCAGGGTTCAGTTTTTGGACCCCTCCTGTTTGGTATATACTTCTCTGAAGTGTAAGTGAACACCAAGGGCCTATGGCTAACCAGGTTCGCAGATGATTGCAAACTGGGTGCTGTTATCAATTCCCCTGCCGATGTAGACATCCTGCAAAAGGGCCTCACTGAGACAGGCACCTGGTGTCAAAGTCATGGCCTCAAGCTAATTGACAAAAAGTGCATTGTTATCCCCTTTGGTAAAAACATGGTACCCGTGAATTACCAAATAGGGGGAAGTTCACTTAACACAGAAAGTGTGATAAGAGACCTTGGGACTCAAGTGGATAGTAATCTCTCCTTTGATAACCACATTGCCACAGTGGTCAGAAAATCTTTCTACGTGGTCCACTTAATCACAAAAGGGTTCACATCTAGAAACAAGGAAGTCATTGTTCCCCTCAACTCATCACTTATCAGACCCCTCATTGAATACAATGCCCAATTTGGGATGTACCTCACAAGACACCTATGACAACTTGCGAGGCCTCAAAAGTACCTAACCAAGAGGAGTGCTGGCCTCAAACAATTGCCCTATGCCGACCGGCTCAAGAAACTCAAACTTAACTCAGTCGCATACCACTTACTCTGAGGAGACCTCTGTCTGACATACAAAGCTAAGTCAAACACTGAATTGTTGGACATGCTCTGCTTGAAGAAAACCCAATCTCCCCAAGCTACACATTATAGGGACCTAAACCCCACCACAACTATAAATAGGACATGCTGGAGGGATAGATTCTTGTCCCAGAGACTTCCCATTCTCTGGAACAAAATTCCCATCCACATCAAGCAAAGCTCATCATTAGCACTCTTCAAGAAAACCTTGATAAGTGGATGGGTGATAGGAAATGCACCCCAGGGATTATGCCTGGGGCACTGCTTGATAGAGGGGCAGGAATTTAACAATACATGGGTGGCGAAAGCCAATACACTGTTGGCTAGGCTTGCTTTGGCCCTTGGGCTGATAGCCTAGTACCTACCTATGAACCTAAGTGGTTGATCTCCTGATGGAGTTTTATTTATTTAGTTTTATTTATTTGACATTTATTGACCGGGAAAGTCTGACTAGGACAGAGCCTATTTTCAGCAGAGGCCTGGGGAGAAACATTACAGATGCATGTCTTTGGAATGTGGGAGAAAAATGGAGTACCTGGAGGAAACCCATGTGAACAAAGCGAGGACATGCAGACTCCACACAGAAGGCCCCCCAGCTGAGAATCAAACCAAAGAACCTCTTGCTGTGAAGTGACAACGTTAAACGATGTACCACTGCAGTGGTGGAAATGGACTCAAACATCAGCATCAGGTTTCTTTGTTACTGCTTTACAAAAATGGAAAAGAAAAATGACTGAGACATTTTCATCCAATGTAAATATGCTACTTTATTACAACAATATTGATGGGAAGTAGCCAGACTAAATAAGGAATCCATCCACAATCCCTTTTTTCCCTTTTTTATTTTTTGAACATGGGGTTATGTGTCACTTCAACCGTGATAATCATCTAGACACAATAGTCCCACTGATGGGTGGCTAGCCCTTCTGTGGTTTTATTTTTATAACATAGATAGGCACACACTCAGTGGCAATTTAGTGTCCAGTCCATCTACTGTATGTTTTTGGAATGCGGGAGGAAACCAGAGCACCTGGAGAAAACCCACATGGACACGAGGAGGACAGGCACACACTGCAAAGAAGGCACCTCAGATTTGAACCAGGGAATGTCTTGCTGTGAGCAGCAGCACTACCTGCTGCACTAGTGTGCCATCCCTGAATGAGGATTGTAAAGGTAAAACAATAAATAAATACCAACATGATTTAAAGGATTATAAACTGAACAGGATTCTTTACTCAGAAGAAACATAAAAGAATAAACACAATCCCCCAATTAGATATCATTAAGAAACTCTCCCAGCTGGGAATTAATGCTTATGTCACTAGATGGGTAACCCACTGGCTCACCAAAAGAACACATACTGTGAAAGTTGGAGAATCAACCTGTACTAGTAGAGCTGTCACTACTGGTGTACCCCTGGGATCTATGCTTGGCTCTTTTCTGTTTGGAAACTATTTCTAGACAGCTCAGGTTAAGTATGTGGCCTTTGGCTTACCAAATTTGCTGATTCTTGCAAATTGGGTGTAATCATTGAGTCCACCAATGATGATAACATACTGCAGGGGGGCTAACACAGATAAATGATTGGTGACAAAGCTACACGGTCTATAAACAAATGCAAAAATGTCTTTATTCTGGCCTTCTGCAAAGCAGAATTCCCTGCTAATTACAGCATTGACAACACACCGCCTGTGCTGAAACCCAGCGATGCAAAACCTGGGAACACAAGTAGATAGCAATCTGAACTTTGACCACCAGGTGTCCACAGTGGTATGGAAAGGCTACATTGTGCACATCATAAGTCACGCCATTGTATTCAGATCTGAGGATTATATAACAGCACTGTACTTGAACCTCATTAGAACACTAATAGAGTATAATGCTCTCTTTTGCATGTACCTCACCAGACAGCTGCTGCAGCTGTAGACACCACAGTGGGTTCTCACCAAGAAAACACAGGCCCTACAGACCATGCCATGATGTATATTGATAGACTGAAAGCCCTGTCACTGTAATCCATATCATATAGGATAAGGTGACTTCTGCCTGGTCTAAAGGCCAGTCTCTGACCCTGTCATGGTGGGGATAGTGCACATCCATATATCAGATATATCTGATGACATCAGTATTGTCTGGTGAGCAGAATATGGTAATAGCAGGGTCGCACATGCTGGTGTAAAAGGCTCTCTCTAATATCAAGCAAGTGAACAAACACACACACACACACACACACACACACACACACACACACACACACACACACACGCGCACACATGCACACACACACACGCACACACACACACGCACATGCACACACGCACACATGCACATACACACCAGCTGACTGCAATGAGAACAGAACCCCTACCTATCTAAGCACACCGACTACAGAACTCTGTATTTAAGGCAAGTTCCACAACTCAAGTCTGACTTGGAGAATCTCAGACAATACTTTATAGCTGATGACATCAGCAGTGTCTGGTGAGGAGAATATGTTTATAGCAGTTTCCCACATGCTGGTGTAAAAGGCTCTCTCTAATGTTAAGCAAGTGCACAAACATGCACTTTCACACACACACACACACACACACACACACACACACACACACACACACACACACACATGCCCCAGTTGACTGCAGTGAGAACAGAACCGCTACCTAATTACACCAAACACAGATATCTGCATTTAAGGCAAGCACCACAGCTCAAGTCTGACTTGGAGAGTCTCAAACTATACTTTATAGGTGATGACAACAGCAGTGTCTGTTGAGAAGAATATGGTAATAGGAGTGTCCCACATGCTGGTATAAAAGGCTGTCTCTAAAGTCAAGCAAATGCACAAACAGACACACACACCCCAATGGACTGAAGTGAGAACAGAACCCCTATCTATCTAAGTACATTGACTACAGAACTCAGTGCTTTATGCAAGCACCATGGCACAAGTCACTTTTACATGGCTACAGGACACCTTATAGTGGCTGACATCAGTACTGGATGTTGTAAAGAAGATGTTGGGAGGCCTGCATGAAATGGATGCATAGGCATGTGCAAGTGTCAAAATACTGTCAGTCCATGGAATTGGAGTGGTAACTATAGGATACACACTTATGCTGTTCTGGCTAGATAGACACACACACACACTAGTTGACTGCAGTAAGAACAGAACCCCCTACCTATCTAAGTACACAGACTACAGAGCTCAATACTTTACACAAGTGCCATAGCACAAGTCTGACTTTTATACTGCTGCAGGACAACATATAGTGGATGTCATAAGCACTGGATATTGGAGCGAAGATGTTGGGAGGCCTGTATGAAATGGATATGTAGGCATGTTCAACAGTGAAGACAGTTCTAGTTCTGCATGTCACCAGATTGAGGTGCATGGTATATCACACATTTGTTATTAATTTATGTAGTATAGTTGATATAGTTGTCAACATGTACTGAGAGACCTGAGCTGCAGTGCATGGGGGGAGGTAAGATATGGTTGCATTTTAAATATCTGATATATTCTTAGATAGGGCCTGCATTTTGTTATGTTTCCACATGTAGTTTCATGGCATGAAGAGTAAATGGATTGTAAACAGCACTAATACATGCTAATATTTACTCTGCATAGCACAATGGTTAGCAGTGGGTTTGGGCGATGGTAGGCAAAGTATGCATGCAAGATATACATTTCCATTAATCTCCCTGTTTATGCATAGTTAATCAGTGCACAAACATGGGGCTCATTGCTAAAATTCTGAGTGTTAGTACTGAGTGTATGAAACACACCTGCTGCTTAGCTGACTCTGTGGCTACAAGTGTAAATGCATTAACATATTTCTTTTTGAGCTCAGATGATACTGAATGTGAATCCAAGTGTATCTAATACTTTCAAATAAACAGTGATGCTGCTATGACACTATTCTTTATAGCAGATTCAATATGTATTACTGTGTGTTGATGTAGCACAGTGTGGTTAAGCAACATTATGTGGAAGTAACCACAGCATTGCAGAGCTGCTCAACGTTGCCTGGCATTGGTGCATGATGCCAAACTCTGCACAAACATAGAGACCAAAAGTGAAGGGATCCATAGCATTTTTGGTACTTATGTGTGTTGTGTGTGATTCCATTTTTTGACCAGAATAGATGTGTTAAAATGGAGTATATAGGAAAGTAGTGAAATCGGGAGCAAGCAGGGGGGAGAAAAAAGAGAAAACAATACAGGAATGTGCAGGAGGGAGTAGGAAAGAACCATAGCTATCAATTTCCTTAACAGAAAATATGTGCAGAATATTAGCTGAATTTGGACTGTCACTTCCAGAAAGAGGTTTGACAACAATGCAATCATGTTGTATAGCCAATTGAACTGAATCAAGTGTGTCAAGAAGTGAGGTGTGCAAAATGGAAAGCTACGTATGATGATTTTTTTTTGTGAGACAGGCGTCCATTTTTTTTAATTCACTAAGTGTGGAATGCTGGGTAAGGGACGTTGGTATTTCTGGGTCAGGTAAGTTGGGTAGGTGAGGAAGCAAATGCAAACAAAGATGACAAACAAGACAAGACACAGGAATGGTGAGGAACACAAAAGATTGGGGGACATGATGTTTGGGGTGAGGGAAGGGGCAATACAGGCTTATGCCCATCAAACATAGAGACAGTGAGAATCTAGTCCACGCCCACTAGATGATCATCACTGTCTCCTTACTCCGCTGGCTGCTGGAGTGCTCGATGTCTTCTCTTCCTATGGACCATGAAGGAGAGCAGTGTCTCCAAACAGTGTGGGCATATACCAATGGAGTGGTGCACAAATGTACCCATCAACCCTGGCATCTCCTGGTGGGTGATGAAATTCCCACTTCCACCACTACTCCTGGAGGGCACCACAGCACCAGTTGCTGAGGCAGTACTACCTGAGGGCACAGGTAGTACAGGGGCAGCAGAGGCAGTGCACTGATACACTTGTAATAGGTGACTCTATCGTCAGGCACACTGACGTCCCGCTCACCAGGCTGAACAAGGAGAGGGTCACGGTGAGCAGCCTGTCGGGCGCTAGGATCCGCCACATAACACAAGCACTCAGGTCACTCCAAGGCAAGTACAAATATGACTCAGTCATTGTCCATGCTGGTGTGAATGACCTGAGACGTACCTCCCTGGACTACATGAAAAGAGACATAAAGGAGCTCTCTGAGCATGTAGCCCAGGCTGGTATGACCCTGACCTTGAGTAGCATCTTACCCTCACCAAGAATGATGCCACAGTATGAAGACAAGATGATCAATTTCAACAATTGGCTTAAGTACTGGTGTCATTGAAAGGGGATCCAATGCCTGTCAGCTTGGGATGATATGCTCGACAAGCCACGATGCTTCACTAGGGACGGCTTGCACCTGTCACCCCTGGGCTTTTGGATATTGGCAAAGGCTCTTGCTACCCCCATAGTGCCTTTTTTAGGCAAGGCTCAAAAGACAAACCCACCTCCATAGGTATCACAAGGGATAAGAAACTAAGAGTAATAATACTCAATGCCAGAAGTCTAAACCTCAAGATGCATGCACTCGAAACTCTCCTTAGTATGGAGAACATCAATATCTGTGCAGTAACAGAAACCTGGTTCAGGGCTCCTGAGAGCACCCCAGCACTACCAGGTTATACCTCATACCATGCTTTTCGGCCCCAAAACTTGGACCGAACCACAAAAGGAGGGGGAGTATCGATATTCATCAAAGATACCCACACCTCCAAGTTGGTGGCAAAGCACGAAGCATCAGAGACTATCCATGTGCAACTAACAGTGGGTAAAACTGCCTTCCAGTTTATAGCCTGCTACAGACCACCCTCCCAAACCCAGGAACCCCACTCGGCCTTCCTGAGAACACTGGAAAATATGAAGGTCTCTCCAAACACCATTATATTGGGCGACTTCAAGTACCCAAACATAGACTGGGAGCATTACTCTAGCTCCAACACCCTAGCCCAAAGGTTTCTAGAATTTATAAACTCAAATGCTATGGAACAACTTGTTACCACTCCCACAAGAGGGGAAACCATATTGGACCTGATCATCACCAACATGGGGACTCTATACTCCAGACCAGAAGTGTATCCCTCACTGGTAAGATCAGACCATAAACTAATCTCACTGGATATTCACATCCCAATCCCACCCCCTGCCCAGAAAACCACAGTGAAAAACTTCTCTAAAGCAAATTTCACACTCCTCAAAACTGAGGTGGAATCCTTCAAAGCCCCCGGGCCTGTGGAAAATACGGCCCAGACTGCAGAATCCTTTATAAATGCATTCTATGAACACCTTCAGGAATGCATGGATCATGCAATCCCAAATAAAACCAAGACCCAATCCTCCAAAGGCAGACGTCCTGTCTGGTGGACCCCAGCCATAAACAAACTATACAATAGAAGGAGGAAGCTACTAAATGATAGAGCAAAATCCCAAAAAGGGAAGGCATCACTGATCAGTATTAGCAAAAAACTACGGGCACACATAAAATTGTCTAAGGCCAGCTTCGAGAGAATAATTGCATAGGACACTAAGGATAATCACAAGGCTTTCTTTAGTTATGTTAGGAACCTGGGTGGTAATTCCCAGATATGCTCAGAATTAGTCCAAAATGACAAAAAATACACCGAACCCACAGACATTGCCAACATCCTAGCTGACAGGTTCAGCGCAAGCTTCTCCCCCCCTTCCCACCAAAAGGGCAAATATCTATCCCAGCAGAGTGCTGCCCCCCTGACATCTCAGATGCTCAGGTAAGAGCCGGCCTCTCCAAAGCAAAAAACACAGCATGAATGGGACCAGATGGTGTCCCGGGCTGCACCCTACATGAACTCCAAGAAGAGCTAAACCCAAACATAAATCTACTGTTCAATCTCAGCCTTACTAGAGGATATGTGCCCAAAGAGTGGCGTACAGCAACAGTGGTCCCTCTCCATAAAGGTGGTGCCTCAACGGATCCTGGAAACTATCGCCCCATAAGCCTGACTAGCTTGGTCTGCAAAGCTATGGAAAGGATCATCATGGACCTCATAAATAAAGATATTGGGGACCTACAAACACTGGATCCTAACCAGTTCGGCTTTGTTAAGGGCAGATCCTGCCTCTTAAACCTGGTTGATTTCTTTGAAACAGTCACCAAGGCCATTGACGAGGGGAAGGTGGTCCACACAGCCTACCTGGACCTCGCAAAAGCCTTCGATACAATACCCTACTCGGGCATTATAGATAAGCTCACCAGCTTAAATATAAACCCCTATGTCACTAGATGGATTGCAAATTGGCTCAAGGACAGAACCCACATGGTTAGAATTGCTGGAGCCATGTCAGACTCCAAACCAGTTACAAGTGGTGTCCCACAAGGCTCAGTTCTGGGACCTCTCTTGCTCGGTATATATTTCTCGGAGGTACAGGCCAACACGGAAGGACTGTGGCTGACCAAGTTCACAGATGACTGCAAACTGGGCGCCATAATCGACTCTCCAGCCGACACAAGCATCATCCAAAAGGGCCTCATAGAAACAGACAACTGGTGCCAGAGCCATGGCCTCAAGCTAAATGCCAAAAAGTGTATAGTCATCCCCTTTGGCAAAAACAAAGTGCCCACAAATTACCACATAGGTGGTAATCCATTAAGTGCAGAAGAAGTAATTAGGGACCTGGGGACCCAAGTTGATAGCAATCTCTCATTTGACAACCACGTGGCCAAAGTGGTTAGAAAAACATTTTATATAGCCCACCTAATCATGAAGGGATTCACATCTAGATCAGGGGACATCATCGTGCCTCTTTACTCATCCCTCATCAGGCCCATAATTGAGTACAATGCCCCTTTTGGGATGTACCTTACCAGACACCTGCAGCAACTGGAAAGACCCCAAAAGTACCTCACCAAGAGGATCAAAGGGCTCAAACAGATGCCATATGCTGCCCGGTTAAAGAAACTCAAGCTCTACTCTGTGGCATACTTCCTGTTCAGAGGCGATCTGTGCCTGACATATAAAGCCATGTCCTACCCGGAATTAATGTACATGCTGCACCTCAGAAAATCCAAATCCCATCGAGCTACGCGCTCGAGAGACTTGAACCTCAGCACTGAAATAAATAGGACATGGTGGAGGGACAGATTCATAACCCAGAGGCTCCCTTCACTCTGGAATAAAATCCCAGTCCAGGTTAGGCAGAGTCCCTCATTGACTCTCTTCAAGAGGAATCTTGATGAGTGGATGGGAGATCGTAGGTTTACCCTGGGTATCACTTCTGTGTCACTGTTAGACAGAGGCACAGTATACTAACCTCGAAAAAGGGCATAGCAAAATAAATTTAAAATGGGTGGCGAAAGCCAAACACATTCTGGCTAGGCTTATAAATGCCCTAGGGCAGATAGCCTAGTATGAACCTATGAACCTATGAACCTATCTGTTTTCAGTTATTGACTGTCTGCAGGTGTTCAATAGCTGCAGATGTTGGGGAACATTGCTAAATGGAAAGCAAAAATTGCAACAATGTATCCTTTTTGATCTTAACACTTTAATAGATGCCCTGATTGTGAGTGTTCTGCTTCCTTTCTGTGTGGGCCACTAGTCCGGGTTTGTGCACTGTTAAGCACTGCCCAAATAAGATAAGCAAATCTAAACCAGACATTCGTTGTGTTTCTCCATTTTCCTTGTTTGCACTAAGCCACGCAGCACACAAACACTGGCATTTAAAAAATAGTTGAAATGAAGAAATATAATCTATGCAATAACATTACAAAATGTTTGTTGGTACACATGAAATATTTTTACACAGGTCTGGATTTGAACTCTCACTCCAGTGAACCTTTAAAACACAAAAAGGGTGTCTTATCCCTCTTTGCCACACAAACAGCTTTGCAGTAGGGAACTGAAATCATTCTGCATACAATCAACTGCAACATCATCTACAGTACTAAAAAAATGACAGTTATTTGTACATATATTAATTTCAGATGTAGTGCAATGAGTGATCACTCAACCATTTATGATTATTCTTTGCAAAAATGCAGCTATCTTATCTGTCTTTGTTGCTCATTCTTTTCTTATCTGAGCAGTAATCTGAGACATGCAGTCTGTAAGGCATTCTGTATCATTGTCCTTAAAATGTGTGAGGATATTAAATGGCAATAATATACAGTTGTCAACAATGAAGGGGAGGTTGGATATTACTGAAAAGAAACTGTGAATTGTGTGCTGGTTACTTATATTTCAAACTTTGATACAATTACTTCTAAACTTCGTAAGTCTAATCTGTCTGAAACACTCCACTGGAGGTAGGCCAGTTTGAATTGCTTTGTATTTTCCTTCTCCCTACAGTTGCATTCACAATTGCAATCCATTAGCAGCAAAGACAGAGGAAGCGCCTGCACTATGTTTACATCTGTGACATAGAGTCAAGTATTTGGGATTTAGCAATTCTAATGAATTCACACCTCATTTGCGTATTTATCATGCTCACAGCCCTGGATCTACACCATAAAAAAGCAACCGTGTAGCTTGGGAACTTGAAGGTGAAGAGACTTGATAACCAAGAAGAGGATATCACTTTGGGATATATCTGCACAGAAGACTGTTAACCTTGAGAAGGAATGCTTGCAATTTTTCAGCTATATATATATATATATATATATATATATATATATATGTGTGTGTGTGTGTGTGTGTGTGTGTGTGTGTGTGTGTGTGTGTTTGTGTGTTTTGTGTGAGTATCTGCATGAACAAATGCTACCTTTATCTGTATGCATTTTTTAGAAGTGCACTGATGGTATGGGCATGCTTGTCAGGGCATTTCTCTTTCTCAGATGCACAGTCTTATTAACTGTCATTACAAGCGCTAATGTTACAACTGTTTTTCCTGTGTATACTCTTCTATTATTATTTCCATGAAATGGTAAATGTCCTATATTGTCAATGACACAGGGGTGTTAGTCTTCTAGGATAGACTATACACACCTCTAGGAGAGTTCTGGCCACAGGTAGACATAATTGGGAATAGCTTAAAATGGAATATTTTGTGTTAAATCTGTCAACATGTTTCTGGGACAGTTCATTTGATACTACGTTTAGCATTTTACTAATGGTTTGTTGGAAAATCTGTCATTTGGCTGTTGTTTTGGGGGTGGGGGAGCAAAGTTGCATTTCTGTTTTGGCCAAACAAGGATATGTTGTTATTGTTGCTCTCCTTGTTTTGTATCCAACCTTGCTATGTATGTGATTGTAATATACTACAACCACACAATTTCTTTTTTATATTTCAATATCTTGACTGTTTTATATTTCTCCAGTGGGTAATAGTGAAATGCTACCTTTCATGTGTTATCTGGAAATAGGACTTTTAGTTATGTGATACATATGCGCATGATCCTCCTGTTGTGTTTTAGGTCATCTAGGACTATGGCATCTAGTCGTCTTAATCCCTGAAAACCACCCTTCAGTGACCCTGAGCATCAGGTCATTGTCAAAGCTTTTAGGTGACATGGTGCCTTTCTGCTTGAGAGGGGACATGGAGATATGTCAGGCAGAATGCAAATTTGTCAGCACATAGTTGCTGATGTGAATGCATTGAGCAGCCACAGCAGGACATATGATCAGCTATGCCATAGGGCCACTGACATGATTTCATCTGTATGGAAGAGAACAGCTGCAGTGGCTCATGATTGGATTGGTACTTGCGGGGGCTGCTACGGAGCCACCACTAACAGCAAATGAAGAGTTCCTGTCCACTGTCAGGGATCAAGACAGCTCCCAGGAAAGTGCCGAGCAACATGTCCTTGAAATTGGGGCTATTGTTTCAGGGACAAGAAGTATGTCCCAGGAGGAGTTTCCAGGTAGGATTATGTATCTCAATTGTTAAATGCTCTTGTATAGTGAAATATTAACAGCAATACGTAAGTTCTGTTTAACAATAAATGTGTTTGGGGGGTTGTAGATTGCTACATTTAACAACACATTCTGACTGATTACACATGGGCTTAGGTTGGACTTGTCATCCAAGTTCTTGTAAAAAGTATTGTTATGGACATATAAAGGGCAAAAAGTCTTAACCCCTGTGTTACTGTTAATTGTGATGATGTTGTCCTTAACCTTTGCTTAACTTCTTTCAGGATCATCATCCATTGGAAGCATAACATCAACTTCACATGGTAAGCCAAATATCTTTTTTGTCAATAGTGATGGGCAGTTCAAAGAAATATATACTTTATCCATAAATGTGATGTGTGGGTGCCAACACTATTGTGTGCATTGCTGTACTGTCTGTAGTAGTGGCACTGCTGTTAGTTTGTTAGCATACATTTGACTATAGTAGTGTAGCTATTATTTTTTTCCTGTGTTTGTCGCTTATTATCAGAGGTGATCCTAACAGTGGAAGTGTGGGACTCTTACCACCTGATGTCAGAGTATCAGCAGACTCTAATGATGATGGTGGCCAAACAGAGGCACAGTTGGGAGGGGTGCAGAGGTTGAATCCGACACTGAGGTTGACATTCAGCCAGCCCCTGTAATTCCATCAGACACAGTAAGTAGGCCTACACCAACCCTTTCCAGTAAACCCTCAGGTATTGGACAGGTGGAGAGTGAGACACTCGATCAGGGAAGTGTAGTTATTGTGGCTTCAGTGCCTGTTGACTCTGGCCATAGCCAAAGTGTGGGTGAGGTGTCACACAGAAGAGTTGTTAGGGGTGCTCAGAGGAGGCCTGCTGTCCATCCTCCACCTGATCCAGGTGTGTCTTCCTATGCCACTCAACATAAGTTTAAAGCCATCATGGAGGCACAGGCACATTCCTATAGGTCCTCCAAAAAATGCTTAGGGTTGTAGATGTGGCACAGGCTGACATGCTTGAATGTCTCCACCTTGTTGCCAGTTCAATGGATTGGATGAATGACATTTTGGAATGGCCAGTGTCTGTAATGGAACATCTGCTGGGAGGGAAATGCCATCCTTGTGGGTGTAGGTCAGCCTCATCATCTGCTGTTATTCGACTTGGATGTGCCCGATCATGCTCCCATAGTGGCACTACTTCCACTGCTGCATCAGTGGTTGAGTTGTCAACACCTAGACATGGCAGATCATGGGGTCCTGGTCCTGGGCATCCTTGTGATGAGACCTCATCCAGCAGGCATCAGTCACATTCAGGTAGCAGTAGTGCATCTGATAATGGACGTGAACATGTCAGTACAACTCCTGGCAGAGCCAGTTCTCATGGTCGGGTACTACAACAATGAACTGCCACCTCTAGCATGGATGGCTCACACCTGTTGAACATACCAAGATGTAGCGTTAGCACAGAGCTTGGCTGTGTTCATGCAGACACTCACACACCAGTTTTAGCTGGAGGACCCATACAGACACATACACAACAGTTACATGGTTCAGTCATGAAGCTTAAAGCTCATTTTGTCTCACTGACCATTTGTTACTTTATCCAAATGTCTGCCTGCTTCTCTTTCTTAGTCACACACACTCGCCAAACTTTTGTGTCAGCCTAATCTTCCTGCCCCCTCCCTTCATATCACCCTGTGCAAGTGATGATAACTGTGCCATATTCTTGTTTTCTATATTCTGAATTCAGGGATACATAACATTTGTGTCTGATGTTCAGGGTGCATAGGTGACTTAGTTCTTAGTATATTTGTGTTTGTGTTGTTGTTTTGCTAATTGTACCTTTGACATATTTTGGTCTTTGGAAGTTAGACATTTGATAGAATCAAACATTTTTTGCATCAGTACTTTTAATGATCTTGTGAAGGTTGTAAAGTCTGAAACTGAAATGTGTCTCATTACTTTCTAACTTCTCTGTTTAATGATTTTCCAGTACAAACCTATGGTGCTAAACCGAGGACATTCAGTGACCATCAGTACTTTTGAGAGGTATGACTGTGAATCTTTGATGCCTAAGGCCTGCCACTTAATCTACGACACATATAATCACATTAGTCTCTGCTGTCACATGTTAAAGTCATTTCTGTACAAATCACCCACCTTTTACTTGCTTACATTACCAAGTAACCCCATGCAAGGATATGCCATTCATTTGTATAATTACACAATACACTCCAGGTTCAACACATACTTAGTAAATCCAACAATTGCAACAGTTTTAGTTCAGAGCTGACCCTGTCTGATGCTAGAAATACACAGCCATTACATGGGTAGGTAATGATTGCGAGCATTGCCTGGCATCATTATTATTATATGTATGTATGTGTGTAGGAGGAAGGTTTTAGCCCCTTAGGTGGTGAGTGAGTGTGGTATGCATTGCCTCTTAGCCAATGCGGGGTCATATTGAGCATGCCTACACCCACAGCAGCTGCAGGTTCTCCCTCTGACTCAACTACTTGTGGCTGTGGTGACATTGTCATTGGTGGTGGAATGTGTGCTCCTTCCCCTTGCTGATCCTGCTGAAGCTGTTTTCTCAGGATGACATTGTGTAGCTTGGCACATACTGTGAATATTTCAGTACATGTATGGGGATTGTACTGCAGAGCTCCCTCAGATGTATTTAGGCACCAGAACCGTGACTTCAATAGCCCAGACACACACTCTGTGATATTTCTGGTTTGAGCACGTGCCTCATTATGGCATTCTTCAGTGGGTGTGTGTGCATTTCTGATGGGCGTCATCAGCCATGGTTCCTGTGCATAACCTGCATCCTCCAGTAAATGACCCTATGGGATATGCCCCCTAGTGAACATATAATACAGATGAGAGGTGTGCCAGATATGTGAGTCATGGTAACTGTCTGGGTTGCCAGCACACATGTTCAAGATGATTTCCTTGGCATTACACATGACTTGACAGTTAATAGAGTGGAAGCCCTTTCTATTTATATAGAGCCATCCCTGTTCTCCGGGTAGTGCCTTAATTTCTGTATGTGTGCAATTTATGGCATCCAGTACCTCAGGGTAGTGTGCTAGGTTCCCTATTAAATCAACAAAAGTTTAGCTTGTCAAAATGCTAAACATTGACAGCTAAACTCTGAAACGGCCACCTAAACAAATTTTTTTCTCAGGGAAAATATTTGCTTGCCCGTTACCAAAACTTTGCCCTCTTCCCCGATGTAGAGCACTCTCAGAGTTAGCATATTTAGGTAGGGGTGTGTGGGGGTGAAGACCCCCACTTAATTATGGTTTAAAGGTTTTTGTGGTGTCTGTCGGGCAATGTGATATGAAAGAGGGGTGCACCGAGTGAGTGCGATTATCTGACGGTTGCCTCACTATAGCTCGACATTCTCTTTATTTTCTTTACTTCTTCCTTGACATATGAAGTAATGCTATATTCTGGAAGTGTCAGCAGGCATGACAGATGATGCTGTGTTCCAGAACAGTGTAGTGATTTCAGTAAAGTCACTACATTTGATTATGAAATATGTCTTGTATGTGTATGTGTGTTGGGATATTCCAGTAAAGTACTGCAACTTGCAAAGTCATTGGAATATTCCAGTGTAACACTTGAAAATTGCAAAATCATTGTATTTGGCAGGAATTGCTGTTCCTTCTGGGGTGGGTTGCCAACACCACAGAATGATCTCGCAATATCCAGCCTACACTGGGAAAGTACTGATTGTCATAACTTGGTTATATATAGCTAGGGCTCTCTGAACTCAGGCTGAAGTCTCACCTGTGGACTGGATGCACTGCCCTGGACTGTTTTCCCGATGAAGACTCCTGCCTGACTGCAACAGAGCTTCCCAATCAAGACTGAAGACAGGATGAAGCTTTCTCTTTATAGGCGATGTATACCTTTTTCTTTAAATGTATTGTCTAATTTCATATTTTAGTTAAATAGAGTTTAGTTAGTTTTCTGTTTCAGTCTGATTTACTGTTCAGTTACACAGAGTTTATTTATTTTCTGTTCTAGTGTAATTTACTGTTCAATTACATAGAATTTATTTAGTTTTCTGTTTAGTGACAGAAATAAAGTTTGTTACTAAATAATTTCTTTAGAGTGAAGTGAATTATTTCAAATCCTGCTCATTAGGCAATACAGACAAATGAATTGTTTCCCTGGGAAAAAAATTTGCTTAGGTGTCCGTTTGCGGTTTTGCTGTTTCGGAGTTTAGCTGTTGATGTTTTGCATTTTGACAAGCTAAACTTTCATCGATATAACAAGGAAGCTAGTGCTACAGGGTAGAACTCCTGCATATATGTGGCCCTGTTCTCAGGAGTACAGGGAAAATGTATGTGGTCACTGGCATGTTGGGTCATAGCATTCAGGAACTGATGAAGAATCCTGGATGCTGATGCCTGTGATGCATCCAGCATGTCCTCTGTTGATCTCTGAAAGGTTCCTGTACCTCAAATTCTAAGTGCTATACATACCTTTGTCTCCACTGGTATGTGCTCCCCTTGGTTTGGGCTGGGTCTGAGTTGAGGACGACAGAGATTGCAGAGTTCCTGTAGTGTATCTCTATCCACCCTGTAGTGCTCTACAATTTCCATATCATGCAAATTGTGATAAGTTAAATGGGGTATGAAATCTCTTCTCTTTCTTGGCTGTGGTCTATTAGCAGCAGCAGCAGTATAGACTTGCACATACACATGAATTAAAGCAGCTGCAGCCCCTAACATTCTTTCTGTGTATACTTGTTTCCATGGCTGTATTCCAATAGGTTTTGGAATTCATAGCACAATAACAATAGTTTTTTGCTTGTGTTGTTAAATGTTTCAGATCACTTTTTTATCCCAATATCCAATCAGATTTTCTTACTGTATAGCATAACCAATAGCCATAAATTAGAAGAGTTAACCTCTTGAATTTGATCATAATGTTTTTTATTCCACCTTCAAGGCTGTGACCCTAATAAATGCCTTCCCTATAATCCAACCAGTGAAAATACTCCCTTCTTTACATTAGTCTGCCCTTGAACTTATAAGTAATGGTTGTAACTCTCCTATCAAATCTACCCACCTTTTTAAACTTGTTTTCCATAAAGCATACTCCATCTAACAAAAGGGTGGATGTAGATTATATTGTAAAGTATAAACTCGCACAAAAAGAGCCTTCAAAAAATTCTAACCAGCCATCCAACTCAGTGGTAAAAACTGATATTCAGAAACTAGTAACCAACCATCCAACTCAATGGTAAAAAATGATAAGCTATCTAAGATTTCTATTCCCCCACCATTAATTCTTGTGATAGCACAATAAAACTATTTAAAAAGACACCTTCTGAAGTAAAGAATGTAACTATTTCTTATAAATGGCTTACATTTTTCTATAAACTCACATCTTTACCCTTCTACTTCAAGGCAATATTGAGGCAAACCTAGGTCCTACTCTATATACCAGTCTGCCCGGTAACACACAATTGAGTAAATGAAAGTAGTCTAATTAATAAATTAATAATTAAATAATTAAATAAATAAGAACAAATCGACATATTCTTATGTCACACTTTTTCAGATAGCATTGCTATGCCAGAATCTTGGGTAAAATCTGATGCATCTCCTGTACACACTTAATCCCCCAGATACAGGTATACTTTCTTCCACAGACCAGTGTCAGGGACACTTGGAGGTACCTCATCCTTTACAAAAAATATCTGCAACTAACTACGTCCTCAGAAGCCACCTCCCACTCAGAATTTTACCCACATTGACTAGTTTCATGCATCCTTCTGAAAAAAGGCAATTCAGTCCACATTGCTATTGCCTGTCTTGCTCCTTCTTCCTCTGAAGCAGAAGTGGAAACATTATCTCTATGGTTTTACAGCCCATTCCTCACCACAACCATCTGGCGACTTCATCTTAAATACTCACAACAATCTAATAAAACATTTAGAGGATTGGCTATCTGACCAGAATCTAACTTAATTAATCTATAAACCTACCAGACCAAACCTCATATCTGGTAGCCACTCTTTGCTGGATATTATCATTTTAACATTCCTGTCTGAATCATTCATATTTCTGAACATCCTTCTTACTTTAGTGGCCACTGCCCCATTACATTCCAGATTAACAATCTGGAAATGAAACAAGAACTAACTAAACTCTCATACAGGTCCAAGTCAACTACAGATGTCCAAAATTTAGATAAACAAATTTTCTAAATGCACGGGACTCTTATGAGACATTGCAAAGACCTTAACATCACAGTGGGTCTATATTAGAACATCGAAGTGTTAAAACATTGAATGTTCTAATATCGACCCATATTCAGCAAACGCTTGAAATAGAGAAGCTGCAGAACACCGAATATTTTCTTAGGGAAAGTATTTGGTGGGCCGTTTCTGTGGCTTCGCTAATTCCTCGACTGTGTTGCGAAGGTGACGGACCGGGTTAAGGTAAGTGTGCGAATGGACCGATGTAAGGTGAGTGTGTGATAGTTAGGGACCTTAGGGATAGGGAGCGGGTAAGGTGAGAGTGTGATAGTAAGGGACCTTCAGGTTAGGGAGCGGGTAAGGTGAGTGTGTGATAATTAGGGACCTTAGGGTTAGGAAGCGGGTAAGATGAGTGTGCATTAGTTAGGGACCTTAGGGTTAGGCAGTGGGTAAGGTGAGTGTGCGATAGTTAGGGACCTTAGGGTTAGGGAGCGGGTAAGGTGAGAGTGCGTTAGTTAGGGACCTTAGGGTTAGGGTTAAGTTAAGTGGATAGCTAGTAGTGCATGTATGGTTTAGTGTAGGTTTTTGTGAATTGTGTATGTGTGGATTATGTATTTTGGTGTGCTTGTGCTGTGTGTGTGTTTTCTCGGAACGTTTGAGTATATCACATTTCGAGATTCCAAGGTTGAGCTTATGGTGTTCAATATTTTGGAATTTCGATAATGTGATATAGACCCCATCACAGCTAAATGCCTTATTTCCTTTTTCCTCTCTGTAGAAAACATATTTTTTCTAGTAATTATCCATCTTCATAAATCTATCCAAAACAAATGGATGTCCAAAGAGCTAAAAGAATTGCTAAAACTCAGACTGGAACATTGCACTCACTCAGACAGAGGGCAGATTTATAACACTCTGCAAACTTACCAAAATATAATTTTAAAACATAAGACTAACTATCTTCATAATCATTAGGTGACCCTATTTATTAATTCTAAGAAATTCTGGAAACAAGTTTCAAAAGTTCATAGGTGGTTAGTAGGCTAATGAACACAAAGGCCTTTTTAAGCCTAGCCATGCATCCCAAGTCCCTGACAAGTTCTGGTACCCTTGATAAGTGTAAGTAGGGCTTTGGAGATGAAATATGTACAAGCAGGGGCCTGGGAGATTAACCATTTATAGGTTGTCTGTGTCCATTAGCGACATAGGTGCCAAACCAGGGGTACATTTTCTTTTCCTCATCCAACTTACACTTGAATTGGGTTATGGAGCAACTCTGTTTCACATGGCTGGGGAGCCTGTTCCAGAGATGGGGTATTCTCTGGAATACACACATGTCTCTCCAGCAGGTTCTATTTATATCACAGGCAAGGTTGAAGTCTTTAGTATGGGTAATCCTGGTGCTGTTTGTTTTGTGGATATGCAAGAGGTCCATCAGAGTGTGGTCTGACAAGACCCTGTATGCCAGGCATAGATCTCCCCTCAACAGCCTGTAGGAGACAGGGATAGGGCCCCGAGGCAGTCTGCATAGGACATTTTACTTATGCCCTGTATTCTTTTAGTCAGGAACTTCTGTGGACGTTCCAATTGTTGGATATGCCTGGTTAGGTATATACCAAAGGGGGCATTGTACTCAATGATAGGTCTGATGAATGCTGAATGCAGTTGAACAATGACTTCCTTGGACTTAGATGCCATACCTTTGTTTATAAGTTGAGCAACACAGAAGGATTTCCTCACTATTGTAGACACGTGATGATCAAAGGCTAGATTACTATCTATGTGTGTCCCTAACTCCCTGACTACTGGGTCAGCTCTAAGGGGTGTGTTGTCAGTATGATAGTTACCAGGGATGGATGACTTCCCAAAGGATACTATTATGCATTTCTTGGCATTTAGTTTTAGTCCAAGGCTCTGACACCAGTTATTTGTCTGTGTCGGCCCTTCCTGAAGAACATTTATGTCACTGTAGGATTCAATGACAGCTCCTAATTTGCAATCATCTGCAAATTTAGTCAGCCAGAGACCATTGACTTTGGCCTTAACTTCAGAGAAGTAAATGCCAAAAGGGAGCAGTCTAAGGACCAATCCCTGAGGGACTCCACTCATGACTGGCCTCTTTGTAGGGGTAGACTCCCCAATTCTAACTTCCTGGGTCCTGTCTGTGAGCCATTTGGCTATCTACCAGGTGACATACGGGTTTGTGCCTAGCCTCTTGATTTTGTCAACAATGCCCGAATGGGGTATTGTGTCAAATGCCTTGCTTAGGTCAAGGCAGGCAGTCTGAACTATTTTGCCTCATCCATTGCTTTGGTGACATTCTCAAAGAAGTCCATCAGGTTGAGTAGACATGACCTGCACTTGACGAATTCAAACTGGGTTGGGTCCAGTGTTTGGAGGTTTACTACATCATTATTGATCATTTCCATGATAATTATTCCCATAGTTTGGCATATAAGACTAGTCAGATTTATGGGTTTGTAGTTTCCAGGGTCTGTAGATGGCCCCCCTTTGTGCAGAGTGATGACTGTTGCTCTTCTCCATTCATGAGGTACAAAGACTGTTTGGAGGCTACAGTTGAAAACAATTCCAGAGGGCCTGATAGGTCATGTATCATGCTATTTAGAAGGCATCCTGGGATATTGTCTGGGCTCACTGATGCAGTGTTCTTGGGCTTAGCGAGATAATTAAGGACCTGTTCCATAGTGATATCGGGGAGAGTTATATTTGATGGTATTTCCTGAGGGAAGATTGATAGGGAGAGAGGGGTAAAGTTGGATCTGAATTTATCAGCCAGTAGGTTTATCTTCGACCTCAGTATAGGTGGCTCCATTTACAATGAGCTCTGCACAAAATTGTGTATTCCTTTTGAGATTGTGGGTATAGCTAAAGAATGCCTTGTGGTTATCCTTGGTGTGGAAGGCCACATTTAACTCAAATTTGGCTTTGGTAGACTTTATTTGCCCTCTGAGTTGTTTGTTTAGTTTGATGAGAGTTATTTTATCCTGCTGGGTGCCCCATGTCCTAATTTTTGCCATGATGTTCTGCCTTTTTTTATACAGCCTATTGATTTTGTGATTCCACCAGGGTGGCTTGTTTTTGTTAGTTAGTTTTGTACGTCTTTCTGGTGGGTAAAGCTGCCTCTATGCAGCTATTAACATGCTTGTATAGGGTTTCTGTGAAGAGTTCTGCATTGGCAACAGTGTTCTCAGGGTTTCTGGGGGCTTGACATTTTGCCAGGTTATCACTTAACAGCAGGAAGTTAGCCTTAGAGTAGTTCCTGAATATTCCAGGTTTAGATGGGAGTCCAGGTTTTATATTTACTTTAAAGGAGACCATTTTAAGGTCTGACATTACCAGGGAAGACATTAGACTAGGGGGGTGTGCAGCACTCTCCCATATTAGTGATGACCTGATCCAGCATGGTTGCATCCCTGGTTGTTGTATTAACAATCTGTTCCAGGGAGTTTGTGTTTCCAAAATCCAGGAATCTCTGTGCCTGTATGTTTGGTGTTGCATAGGATTCCCAGTTAATAGTGGGGTAATTAATGTCGCCCATGAATATGGTATTGGGTTGGTTGGTGAGTATTTCCAATAAGCTTAAAATACATGGTATGCGTTTCCTGGGTCATACAGGAGGAAGTGGAATTGGATTTTGCCTATGGTGATTTGAACATGGAGCAGCTCGAGTGCATTGTCCTGTTTGGCCAGCTTTGAGGTATATTTATTTTTGATGTAAATTGTGACACCTCCACCTTTAGTCCCTGTCTGTGTAGTAGCTGGTCTAAATGTGTGGAAGGCATTATAACCTTGCACTTTTGGCATGTTTCTGTGGCTTTAAACCATGTCTCTTTGACCGCACAGACATCAACATTCTCTAGGGTGAAGAGAGCTTCTAGGGAGTGGAGATTTTTGTTTAGACTTCTAGCACTGAGCAGTAATACCTTTAGATTTTCTTGGTTTTGATTTACTATGTCAGAGGTACTTTCAATTTGGCATTGCCTAAAAAAGGCACTATGGAGAAAGACAATGTTTTGGTTAATATTTGAAAGCCTAGAGGGGAGAGGTACAGACCACCCAGGCAAAGCAGCATGGTCTCTCGACCATCTCCTTCCATGCTGACAAATATTGCACCCCCCCCCCTTAGAATGACACCAGAAACTAAGCTATTATTATAGTCAGTCATCCTTTTTTCATATTGTGGCATCAACCTTGGAGAAGGTAAAATGCTGCTCAATGCTTATACCAGCCTGGCACGGGTCCCTAGCAGTTCAGCAAAATAAATCAGTTCAGCGAATGGCATTTTCTGTGCATTTACACTGAACATGCTGTTTGTCGAACTGTTCATACTGAGATTGTGCTATAGTAAAGATCTGGAAATTTGCCCTTTCCCCACTGTAGTGCAGTCTGGAAGCTGGTACCTATAATTTGCAGGGGGGTGGGGGGGCACAGTCCACCACATGAGGAGAATTCCATGAATGGCATTTCTGATGAAATGCCGTTCGCTGTACTGACTGTTCGATGTAGTGATATAGACCCACCTGGGGCACATATTCTGAAAGCTGCATGATGTCTCTCTTCATATAGCCTAGGAAGGTATGTCTCAGGTTACTTACACCCACATGGACTGTGACTGAGTCATACTGGTACTTGTGGTCCAATGACCTGAGTGAGTGCATAATGTGACAGATCCTAGCCCCTGATAAGCAACTGACTGTGACTTTCTCCTTACTCAGCCTGCTGAGAGGGACATCAGTGAGTCTTATGATGGAGTCTCCAATGACCAGAATGTTGGATTGTGTGGTGGCTTGCCTTATGGATTAGACGTAGAGGCTCCATGAGATGTGTCTGTATGTGCTGATGCAGGTACTGTTTTGAAGGAATGCATTTGTGGCTGCTGAGGGTATTTGTTATGTGTATTTCATCTAAGATGTCTTTGGTGTTTAGAGAGGTTACATTTAAGTGCCTCAGCATATGTGGGTCTATATGTCTGCTTTGAATTTTGTGTGATGGTTTCAATGTGTCTACTATTGACAACCTGACTGACAGTAGGAGTACTTTTATGTGAGAGCTTTGCCCACAGTGACATTATGTAAGTACATCTCTCACATACCATATCAGTTTGTTTGAGAATTAGCTAGTTGTCAGTAAACATGAGGCAATTTCTACATTGCCTCAGGATGTCCATATCCACCAAGATGGCAATGGAGACAGTGAGAAATTTCATATCCATGGCAACAGACCTTTTATTATGGATTAGACAGCTGGAGTGAGAATATAAAACAATGTTAGGAGCATCTGGTTTGCAACTCTGGGGACAGTGCTTGTTACTGCAAACTAGTTTTCCTGTATGCACCTAGGTATTGGTAAAATTTCAGACGTGCTTTTACAGGAAAAATGTCACTCAATGTGTCTGCGTCTATGCAGGGAATTGTAAAACACTTAAGGGAAACTAACAGGTAGACCATGAAAATTTCAGGATGATGTTTTTAGGCAGATATTCTGAAGATAGAAACAAATCAAGCAGTACTTTACTGAAAACAAAGAATTAGCTTATCACGAATGATAAAAAGAGGGGAGTTGTGTGAATGGCTACTGCCAGGCTATTACTAGTGCTGGGCTCACCACAGCTTCACTCTGCTGGGATACAATGGTCCTTTGCTTCTTCTCTCACCAGAAGCAAACATTATCACCAATTCCAAGATGAGAAGTAGTCTACACCGTGTTTGGTGATCCACTATCTTGTTCCAGATGATGCAAGGGTCTTTAGGCTTGTTGTAGCCTTTTCCTGGTAGATGCCTTGAATAGCAATCAGACCAATCAGGAACATCAAGCGCAAACACTCACTGCCCAACCAGAAATAGTCAGGAATCAACACACTCTTCTCCTTCTCTCACTAGGAGCAGAATATAAGCACAAATTCCAAGCTTTCACCTATGAAGCAACTATTAGGATTTCCTGTGATCAGCAGTCTCCAGGAAATAATGCCCCTGTGCTCCTTCTGTCACCAGGAGAAAACAGAAGCACTAATCCCAAGATGGCTGCTGAGAGGTAGAATACGGGCTCTCCAGTCATTGGTGGTATTGCAATAGATGTTGCAATCATCTAAGTGGTAGATACAAAACTTTAGCTGTTTAAGAAACAATACAACTTTTTCATCCAATGGCATATTGACAGTTGGAGACCTCCTAAAAAATTTAGTCATATTCCCCTTCCTGATTTACTGTCTAACACTCCCAGATCCTTCACTCCCTTAACAGACTCCATTGTTTTATTTCTGGGGCATCAAAGCCAAAGACGTTGAAACATTCCTTAATATAATTTTATCTGATGTTCTACTGGGTGCAGATGACCTAATCTTATGATTTATTACAGTTTGTAGAACACATTCTTACCCCTTAACATATATATAATCTGTTATTATGCACTAAGTAA
The DNA here is from genome assembly GCF_019279795.1 of Protopterus annectens. NCBI lineage: Eukaryota > Metazoa > Chordata > Ceratodontiformes > Protopteridae > Protopterus > Protopterus annectens. The sequence continues at coordinate 928,875,111 of NC_056727.1, read as the reverse complement.
TTTCTCAGCATCTTGAAAAATGCCACTACAAAATCAATTTCAAAAATTCCTAAACACATCTCCACTTCTGACTTTAGACCAATTTATTTCTTCCCGGTCCTAAGTAAAATTCTGGAAAAACTTGCCTGAACTAAACTGGGTGAATATACCAGTACTCATGGACTCTTCTAGAAATCAATGCATGGCTTCTGGACTGGTCAGAGTGCAATGACTGTTCTATGAACTCTACCTGATGATAGTCCTACGAACATGGATAAGGGTCATCTTACATGAGCTATTTTTATTGCCTTTACTAAAGCTTTGGACCTCATTGATCATACCAGCTAATACAATTGGCCTTTGTAGATGTGGGTGTAATTTTCTACCTCCTACTGGTTTAAAACTTTATTTCCAGTTATACTTTCTCTGTAATAATAGGAATCTCATTATCAGCCTCTGCATTGAAACCAAAGATGTACCACAGGGATCTGCTTTATTACTACTCCTTTTCTCATTATACATCCATAGACTATCATCTGACCATTCCTCAACTCATAGACTACCATCTGACCACTCCTCAACTCATAGACTACCATCTGACCATTCCTCAAATCATAGACTACCATCTGACCATTCCTCAACTCATAGACTACCATCTGACCATTCCTCAACTCATAGACTACCATCAGACCATTCCTCAACTCATAGACTACCAGCTGATCACTCCTCAACTCCACATTACACTTCACACTGACTGTATGGTGATTTACAGGTTATGTTCATCACCCACTACCAGGAAATCACATCTGGAAATCAATATCAAAACAGTTGTACTCTAGCTGAAGTCACAAAAAGTTATCTTCAACTCTTCTAAAACCAAAACAGTGTTATTTGTTTACTCAAAAAAATAGCTTAACTCCACTCACACTGGCATTTACTACATCATAATCAAAACTTCAATGGGTCTACCAGCTCCTACAAACATTTGGGATTATCCTTAGACCATAACCTCAACTTTCAATTCCTCATTAAACAAAAATGGTCAAAAATGTTGGCACTCCCATTTTGGGCCAGGAAACGTTCCTGTCTCCATTCTTTTGTTGCATAGACAATGTATCCATTCTTAGAATATGGTCCCTCAGTGGTATCCTCTGAATCTATAAAGAACCTAAATTCCCTGCAAACTACTTTAGATGTAATCAGCCTCATTCATCACTATCACATCCCAAACAGAACAGCACAGTTCATTTCTGAAAGTGAACAACGATATGAACTCATAGGAAGGTTCCTTGTCTGCAGTTTTCTAAAAATCATTTCATTCTCATACCTTTCAGGGAGATCATCAATAAGAGAAACAACCTACAACTTGTGGTCACACCCACAAAATGCCCACTATCTTCAACCCCTTCCACTAAGAAACACTGCAGTAATCACTTTTGTTTGGTGCTAGGCTGCAAAATCTAGCAATCAATAATAAACAAAGACATTGGTAACCTCCAAACTCTGGATTCCACCCAGTTCAGGTTTGTGAAAGGCAGATCATGCCTCCTGAACCTGATCGACTTCTTTGAAGCAGTCACCAAAGCCGTAGATGAGGGTAAGGTGGTTCACACAGCCTATCTTGACCTCGCCAAGGCTTTCAACACCATCCTCCATTCTGGAATTATAGCTAAACTCACTAAACTAGGTATAAATCCCTATGTCACAAGGTGGGTTGCCAACTGGCTCACTGACAGAACCCACACTGTAAAAGCTGCACACTCCAAATCCGACCTCAAATCAGTGACAAGTGGAGTACCACAGGGTTAAGTCCTGGGACCTCTCCTGTTTGGTATCTACTTCTCTGAAGTACAGGCTAAAACAGAAGGCCTCTGGCTAACAAAGTTCACAGATGACTGCAAACTAGGAGCCATAGTCGAGTCCCCAAATGATGTGGAAATCCTACAGAACTGTCTCGCTGAGACAGATGCCTGGTGTCAGAGTCATGGCCTCAAGCTCAGTGCCAAAAAGTGCATTGTCATACCCTTTGTACAAACTCTGTACCCATGAACTACTACATAGACAGCAGTCTACTTAACACCGAATGTGTGATAAGAGACCTTGGGACCCAGGTGGTTAATAGTCACATTGTCACAGTAGTCAGGAAGTCCTTCTATGTGGCACACCTCATCATAAAAGGGTTCTCATCCAGGAAAAAAGAGGTCATTGTTCCCCTCTACTCGACACTCATTAGACCCATTATAGAGTACAACACTCCTTTTGGAATGTACCTCACAAGACATCTGTAGCAGCTGGAAAGGCCACAGAAGTACCTCACAAAGAGGATTATGGGCCTCAAACAGATGCCCTACACTGACCATCTCAAAAAACTCCAGCTTTACTCCGTAGCATATCGCCTCCTCCGAGGTGATCTCTGCCTAACATATAAAGCTATGTCAAACCCATAGCTGTTGGACATACTACACCAAAAGAAATCCCAATCCCTCCAAGCTACATGCTCTAGGAACCTAAACCCTGTCACCACAATAAACAAGACATGCTGGAGGGATCGATTCTTGTCCCAGAGACTTCCCATACTCTGGAACAGGCTACCCATCTATGTCAAGCAAAGCTCTTCATCAGCACTCTTCAAGAAAAATCTTGATGAGTGGATGGGAAATAGGAAATACACCCCGTGGATCACTTCTGTGTCTCTGCTCAACAGTGGCACAGGAATATAACTTTCTTGGGTGGCTTAAGCCAGGGAACCTTGTTGGCTCTGCTTACATAGGCCCTCGGGCTGATAGCCTAGTACCTACCTATGAACCTATGTAAGGTTACACCTGTTAGAATTATTGATACATTTTCAGAATGGGATTGATACATTTTCAGAATGTCATACTCATATTAAAAAACATTTACAAAAGGCTGCAAAGTATAACTGTTTAAGGACAAAGGAATAACAACTCATAGCAAGAGAGTGACTCAAACAGTGTGTTAACTTTTTGCTCTCTGTACCTTTCATATGTCTGTAACATGTTTCATTTTTTATATACTGTAAATAGTATCTGGCATAAAGGAGTATTTTGTAAATGTATATAGCTCCTGGTTAAAAAACTAATAGCAAAGGTTACTGATCGTCAATAAAGAACTATTTTCTAGCACTTTCTTAAGACTGGTATTTCTGTAAACAAAACTAGGTTTGCTTCCCAACACATTACTTAACTCTGTATTTCCCTCCAGAATTTTCCAATTTTTCTGGATTATCTCTCATATACCACCACTGTCAACTGTCATGTCTAGATTACAAACTGTACCAATTGCCTGTTTGTTTATTCCTGCCATTCTGTTACTAATGAAGGGGAATTTTAATATAGGAGGGTATAAAGTTTCCCTCTTCTCCCAGATATCCCACTGAAGGGCCTGAAGGTACCCTTGATCATACCCCCTATCTAAAAACATAGAGGTGATTCTATGGAAATCTCTCTGTAATTCCAGTAGAGAAGTTGTCATACGGCAAGCCGATATGTATTGTCCCTTGGGTATATTCTTCTTAATAAAAAAAGGATGGTTACTCTTGAAATGTAAATATCCATTAGTAAAGGTTTCCTTCCTGTAAATCTTACTGTCAAAAAGCTTGGTGGTTTCATTCCATTCAATACAAACATCTAAAAAGTTAACTTTACTTCCACTATCACTTTTGACAAATTGCAGAAACCCTGACTTGATATTTAAATCCCTCAAATACTGTTCACTGGTAACTTGGTTCCCCTCAATGACAAAGATCAAGTCATCCACAAACCTGGCATAAAAAAATATATTGCATGTTAGTTTAATTTCTGAGAGAACAGTAGACTCCCAAAAGGCCATAACAGTGTTTGCATATGCTGGCACAGCAGGGGAACCCATTGCTACCCCCTCGCATTGTCTATAAAATTGCCCATTAAATATAAAGAAATTGTGTTCCAATACAATCTCCAATAAACTGCATACTAAGTTACTTTCATTGTGTTCAAAATTAGTATGTTTTGTAAGAAATTCCCTGACAGCATCCACCCCTTGCTGGTAAGGAATGCAAGTAAACAGTGACACCACATCAATTGTCAGAATGTTGTGCCTACTCTTAATAAAAGAAAAAGTAGAAAAAATTGTCTTGATTTATCCAGCAGGTACCAAGAATCCTTCAAATAGGAAGCTAGACCTTGCACTATAGGATTTAACATGAAATCTATGACTAAAGCTATGCCTTCAGTAACAGAATGGGGTGCAGATACAATCGGCCTAAACGGAGGGTCGGTCATACACTTATGAACTTTGGGAATACCAAATAGTATCCCAACCTTTGGTTTTTCTACCAAACAAAAATTGTACATTTTTAAATCAATAACTTGATTCATAAGAACTTCATATAAAAAAGAATTGATGTACTAAAAATGTTGTGTATGTCTCTAACATTAACCATAGAATACTCATCGGTATTATTAAGTAACTTTAACATAGCAGTGTTGTATTGGTCAACAGTCATCACAACTATGTTGCCCCCTTTGTCACTTTTCATGTACCTCAAGTCATTTCTACTAGTTAACTCAAATAGAGCTTTACGCTCAAAACAAGTTAAATTCTCAGACCATCTTCTCTTGTCATACTATTGTCTAGATAACTTTTAATATCTTGTAAACAAACTTTTTCAAAAACTTTTAAAGTCTGGTTTAACACAGGGGTGTAACTAGAAGGTTTGTATAAACAATTAGTGTCACATTTAATTTGTTTGAGCAGATAGTTTAAATTCAATTTACGAATGTACTGCTTAAAATCAATTACTGTCCGAGAATAGTCTGCTTTTTTAGTAGATACAAAGTTAAAACCATAACTCAGAACTGACCCCAGACAAATTAATAATATTAAATTTGTCATTAGAACATCTTACTGCTCATCGTTGGAGGATTCGGAGGTAATTTGTCCTCTCATCTTTATGGTCCGGGTTCTTACTGTCCTGTTCTCCCTCTTGGGTAAAAAAGTAGTAGTTTTAGAATGCACTCTAGTACTGTTCACATTGTGAGCAACCATGTTGCCAACTGTTTCTTTGCTCGCAGAAGCTTCTCCACCCACCGTCTCACTCTCAGTCTCAGATGGGGTGTTGAAGGATCTCTCCACCCTAAAAAACCTTGTCACCAGGTTTGGAGATTGTGATTGGCCACCTGATCCAGTTGCCCAATGTGGTTTGTTTGAAACATTCCTACGAACCCCTATAGCCTTCAGATTGCTATTAATAATATTGTTACCAGTTCCAAGCTGTTTATTGTTTCTATTTTCTGCCTCTGGAAACAAATTAATAAAGGCGGATCCATCCTTATAAGCAGTAACATCTCTTAAAAGTTTATGATGTTTAAGTTTTATCACCTCGTTTTCATGTGCCTCAACTTCTTTCAAAACCTGGTCAAATAACCTATCTGTATCAAAGTCCCTTGCCAGGAGACTAACTTCTTCATCTATTTTTAGTATTTCTTCTTTCAATGAAGCCATTTTCTTGTAATTGTTATCTGTAAGTAGCTTCAGTAATTGCAGTCCAGCATTGTTGAAGAAATTAGTAAGTTCTTCAAAAAATGGATCGGAGATAGCTGTGCGGTTACGGCATTTAAAAAACCTCAAGCCCTTCTGCACTATTTCTAATTCTATGCATCTTTGAAAATACCTGATCTCCAGATCTAAAGACCAGTATTTTTTTCAACAGTTTGCATAAACTGTCACATTTATAATTAGATTCATCAGCCTAAGCTTTAGTTACTTTGTAATCAGCTTTGAGAAAAGGGTCATATCTATTGTCCAATATGGACTGAATGTCATTGTACTGAATAGGTTTCACATTAGTTCTAGCAGACAACCTATTTTTACCGGAACCACTCTGTAAATTTAAATCAGTAACTGTTGTCTGTTCCTCATCTGAGCTTAGTACCACCTCAACAGTAGTACTCTGCTTAGTAACCAAGGCTTTTAAAGTTTTTTGTATTTCATTCAACGAAGTTACCAAAATATGAAACAAACCACTGTCACCAACTGGGAGTATCGGATGTAGATTCATATCCAGTAATGGGTCACTTTCCATCTCGGCCATCAGAAATCACGAAAATCGAACCAAAAGTCAGAAAACGGAAACCAAAGCCAAATGAACACCAAAAAACTAATAGCAAAGGTTACTGATGGTCAATAAAGACTGGAAAGTAAAAAGCTTTAGCATATAAAAAGCTTTATTCAACGATTTTGTCACAACAAGACTTCCTTAGAAAAACAGTAAAATTACTAAAAGTATTCCTTAAATATATTTCAAGCATCCCATAAATATTAATTAACCAATGAAAATTTGATATCAATTAAGAAACCACCAAATTTAAAAAACACATATTTTGTTTCATACAAATCTAAACATTTCAAAACAATGTCAAAAAATGTAAAGAAAATATTGAGGAACAACATAAATTAATAAATAAACCAATACGTTCAAACATTTTAAATTAATTTTCGATGTTTCAAGAAACATTTGATGTTAATGGCCTCATTTAAGCCAGGTTTTTTTTATCAGCTCCTAGCTTGACCTGCCGTAGTGTTTCTCTCTGCTCCAAAATATTTTTAAAATCCCCCGCTCTAGGGTCAGAATTAACTACTAATATAGGAAATAATTTTTTTTTTGTATTTATTGCACTCCTCAGTATGTTTGTAAAGGGCGTTAACATCTTTTTTCTTAATGCTGTAATTGTGTTCCCTCATACGCTCCATCAAGGTACGCGTAGTCATCCCTACATAGAATGCTTCACATCCACTACATAACCCAATATATACCACTCCCTTAGTTTTGCATGTTAAATAACTGGGCACCTTAAAATTACATTTAATGTGGGGTAACAAAACATATGGTCCCTCCGATATGTATCTACAAAAACTACATTGGCCACATTTAAACATCCCTGTTTTGTGACCACACATTGATTTACCCCTGTCAATAGAACTCTTTTCTAGCACTTTTTTAAGACTGTTATTTCTGTAAACAAAACTAGGTTTGCTTCCCAACACATTACTTAACTCTGTATTTCCCTACAGAATCTTCCAATTTTTCTGGATTCTTTCTCTTATACCACCACTGTCAACTGTCATGTCTAGATTACAAACTGTACCAATTGCCTGTTTGTTTATTCCTGCCATTCTGTTACTAAAAATCCTTAACTAGCTGCTGGAACAGAAAGGATTAATTCTTTAAAGAATCTAAAACTGGATGAAATTATACTAGGGAGAAACGAAGGTAGGAGATTTAAACATCCACTTGGGAGGAAGAGAAGTAACTTTTTGGAAGCAGTCATTTCCTTCTGTGGCAAAAAAAAAATATATTTTGTTCAATAGATTTTCTTAGCATTGAGGAGTGCTATATTTTACCCTAAGGAATGTAAACTTTTTGGACAAATCTTTGAATGCAGGACTGGCTATAGTATGTCTCTTGAAGCACGGTGACTGCTATATTCTGCTACTTATGGGCCTGATAAGAGAAAAGCCTTTTTCTAAGGGTGAGTTGAAACCTACCTTTTATTTTACAGAACTTTATACAGAACTTGCTACATACTGGGGGAACCATTCATTTTTGCCTCTGGAAGAAAGACTGAACAGCTTAAAAACTTTGTTTTGTTCTGGGCTGTTCCACAGGAAACATATTCTTTTCTTTTATTACTAAACCATGTTATAAATAAGCAGAATGAGTGCATAGCCTCAATGCAAGTTAATTGAAGCATAATGCATTCTTATAATTGTATTTGTATGGTTTAGACACCTCACTGACTGGGATTCAGAAAGGCTTATTGTGAGGGGAAAACCTTAACACCATAATTTTCTCCAGAGCGGAAAGTCTTTCCAATGCTTAGACCATCCTTCCTACCTCTGAGGTTTCCCATTACTCAGGGCTTCAGCGTGTGTGTGGGGGATTTGGCAGGGCTGCATGATAATGCAGCAATATGAGCCAGAGGCTAATCCTAATTAGCAATGTGTTTCACCTGGAAATGCCACTGGCTCCAAATTTACACTTCTGAGCAATTTAGTAAATCACTTTGTTGTGTAAAATACCACTGTTGGAGAAAATGTGAAGCCATCAAAAGATGACAGGTACCCATTCACTCCTATGGAAACACTCACAGGACAGATATGTGCAGTTACTTTTAGAGAAGATGTGGTGGTGAGGGGTGTTAATGTGTGTATGTGTGTGCATGCCTGTAGTAGCATAAATGAATGAGTGAGTGAGTGTGTGTGTGCATACACTAGGCTGAATGGGTGAGTGTTAGGTGTCTCACTCCAGAGGTGTTAGGCAGGAAATCAAGAGTCTGGATGTGTGTGTGTGTGTGTGTGTGTGTGTGTGTGTGTGTGTGTGTGTGTGTGTGTGTGTGTGTGTGTGTGTGTGTGTGTGTGTGTGCGTGTGCATTTTGGTGTATTCAGGAGGGTGAATAGGTGAGTGTTTTGGCTGTCAGGGGGAGCTTGCTTGTTGATATGTGTATATATGTGTGTGTGTGTGTGTGTGTGTGTGTGTGTGTGTGTGTGTGTGTGTGTGTGTGTGTGTGTGTGTGTGTGTATGTGTGTGTCTGTGTATGTGCAAGGGGGTGCGTTTGCCAATGTATGGACAGCTAAGGATGACAGTACCACCACCAAGTTTGCCTAGTGTGTGATTCAGACATGCTATTTTCCCTTCCATAAAAGTTAAAATTTTATTTAAAAGCTTCAGTACTGTGCTTGTTTTTTTCCCTCCTCAGTTCTGGGTCAAATCGGATACCTCAAGTTGTCACTATCTCTCTCTCTCTCTCTTTCTGTCCCTAAGTGCATGAAAGAGGGACAGTCACTAGTGAGTTGTAAGCAATGTCCCTGTTTTCGCACATTATTGACACACATAAGACTGACAGACACTAGTGAGTTGTAAACAACAAATCAGGCTTCACACAAACACACACACAAATCATATGTGTGTGTGATTGATTTGATTTGTTGGTTACAACTCAGTAGTGACTGTCAATCTTATGTGTGATCAGTAATGTATGAAAACAGGGATGTTGTTTACAACTCACTAGTGACTGTCACTCTTTCATATGATCAGTAATGTGTGAAAACAGGGACTTCTGTCTGAAGACTGAGACTGTGGTATCATGTGGAATTTGTCTTTTTCCCAAAATGCATTGATCTAAGACTTGGCAGACATAAGCAGCAAGGGTCTGGAGGGTATAGGGGAACTTGCTAGTCCTACTGCTTGTTTCATTTCATGTATCATTTACATTCATCTCTTTCTCATATTTTGTGGTCACAATTATGAGGGCTGATGACAAAACAATCAGGAGTTTCTGTAGGAAAGCCTTCATTTCCTACTGTGTGACTCTGAGCAAGTCATTAACTAAGGTCACTCATAAAAAGGGACATTTCTGTCTGGTGGGCTTCCCTGTTTAAAAAAATAATTAAATATTTTATACATGTGTGAAATATATATATATATATATATATATATATATATATATATATATTTTTTTTTCCATTTGTTGACTAGTATAGTCCAACTGGGCAAAATCCCTTTTCAACGGAGGCCCAGGGAGAAAAACTCCATGTTTACATATTAAAACATAAAATATTACAAATATAGCATGTGATTATAATTTTAAACTACCCACACTGGGTTTGATAAATACAAAAATTTCTCATTAACATGCATAGGCATGAACAAAAGAACAAAAGCTGCAAGGCATGTGGTTCCTTTTATGTAGGCAAGACGGAGAGATCTTTAAGGCAAGTGCGTGAACATCTTTATTCCATTCAGAAGATTAGACAATCAGATGAAAGAAGTGCCTTAGCTAAACATACTATGTTATGTGGCCATGGGCATGAATTTATGTTTATGGTTTTAGAGATGGCACATACGGATCTTATGCTTGAGGATGTAAAGGATAAAACTGAACAGGTTGTGTTACATTGGATTATTCTGTTGCAAGCCAATAAAGGGAGACAGCTCAATGAGGCTGTCCCACTCAAACCTCATCTTAAATCACATGCTCTTTTTGAGTAATTTGATTAGTCAGTTTGTATTTTACCTGTTGTATTTAAATGTTTTTAATTAATGATGTTATATGATCTAATGAAGCATCTTTGACACAAAAGTGCTTATCTCTAATAAGGTTTTTTATATATTTTTATCTCTCAGCCATTTGGTGCCCTCATTCTTTTTTGTTTTGGATTTCATTTACTTTTGCGGAAACATCTTTTCCTGTTGTTTGCGGTATTTACAAAAGAAAAGAAACAAGTGGCATATGGTGCAGCGGTTAACGTTGTCGCCTCACAACAAGAGGTTCTCCGGTTCGATTCTCGGCTGGGGTGCCTTCTGTGTGGAGTTTGCATGTTCTCCCTGTGTTCGCGTGGGTTTCCTCCGGGTACTCCGGTTTCCTCCCACATTCCAAAGACATGCATCTGGAGTGTTTCTCCCCGGGCCTCCGCTGAAAACAGGCTCTGTGGAACCTAGTCAGACATTCCCGGTCAACAAATGTTAAATAAATAAAAAAAAAAAATATGTGTGATATATACAAAAACGGGGTAGAAATTCATATGTTGACTATATTTAAAAGTGGAAAAGAGACTGCTTACAAGAACATACAGTTAGAGTGATGAGTGCGCTTGATTATTTCAGAAAATGATGATAGGTTTTATTGTTGGAGGACGTTGATTATCTAAGTGCAAAGCAGGGGCATAACCAAGAGGTGTAAAGATAGTGTCTCAGTCTGGCTTTAAATGATTTCAGTTTTTCTAGTTGTCGACTCATAGTTCAATCAATATGTTGTTCAACAGATAAATGACATAACTTGAGTAAAGTGAGTCACCAGGTATAGTTTTAGATTTCCTAGAAATTAGCAGACATCTATTTCCTGAGTGCAGTTCCATTGTAGGTCAGCAGTGCTAGAGAATGTTGTTTAAATGATAATTTTCAGGTTTATAAATTAGGTCATGTGCAGCAATGAGTTGTGTGTAGGAAAGTTGTTGTGGAAGCTCAATCCATCATAATTGTTTATGGGCAACATAGTGATGTGTAGTGGATGTAAGGTTGGTTGGAAATTTAGCTATCTTGTTATAGCATGCATCTAGTTTCTACACATATGTAAAGTACAAGTTAGTAAGAGTAAGAATTGCATAAGGATAAAGAAGAAATGGGTGATGATAGGATGAAGTTATGGTTTTCTTAGCAGATTCTGAGAGATATGGACTAATTTGATAAAGTGTACCAAGTTTTTATTGTTTTTTTAATGGCTTGAATAATATGATGCTCAGATTTTAGGTTTTCATCTATAGCAATCTAGCCAATGATACTAATATTGTAGTATTGTCTTTTGGTGTAATGCCAAAGGTTTGATTTTTGGGTTTGGAATTGTTTTCAGAAGAATAGCATTAACTTGGTTTTCTTTGCATTTAGGATTATATTAGAAGTGTGCAACCATGACTCAACAGACGAGGGCTCTTGAGTGACCAGTTGAAGGTACAGTATGTTAGGAGCTGAGCAGATAATGGTAGGATAATCTGTGTATTACACTATGCTAGCGTGCTTGGTTCCAGTGTCAAGATCATTTCTTTTTTTAAGAAAATATTTATTAATTTATCATATTTACAATATATACACAGAAAGGAAGAAATTCAACATCACATAATGTTATACAATGTTAAGAATACACTGAATCATCAAGGTAATTGTATATAATTAACACTTCAAGAGTCCTGGAATTTCAATTGCAACATTTCAAGGGTATCCAAATACTAAAAGTCTTATTATGATTGATAAATTTTAATCTGATAATTTATTTTTCAGTTTTATATAGTATTGCTATTAAATTTAACAATTCTTTGAATGTAGGAATTGAATTTTGTTTCCAGTGTTTTGTAATAACTTTTCTAGCTACTGGCAGGAGACTTCAGAGCAATTTTTGTTGTTTGACTTTTACAAATAAAGGAAGTGAAACATTCATTAGTATTATTGATCTAGTTAAAAAAACAATTATTAGGCCATAACTCCTTAAAACATACTTAACTCTTCCCAATATACATTTAATTTTTCAAAATCCATAAACATGTGTATCCAATCAGTTTTTACATCTTTACTACATTTCCAACAGACTTAAGAAGTCATTTTACCAAACTTAGAGATTATAAGAGGCGATCTCTGTTTAACATACAAGGCCATGTGAAACCCAGAGCTGTTGGACATGCTACATTTTAAGAAATCCCAATCCATCAGAGCCACATGCTCCAGGAACCTAAAACTTGTCATCACAATGAACAAAACATGCTTCAGGGATAGATTCCTGACCCAGAGACTCTCCATACTCTGGAATAGACTGCCCATACATGTCAAACAGAGTGCCTCCTTGGCCCTCTGCAATAGGAATCTTGACAACTGGATGGGAGATAGGAAATTTACCCCGGGGATCACGTCAGTCACCCTGCTAAACAGGGGTCCAGGGAAGTAAATATTGTAGGAAGAAATAGCCAGGGAATTGTTATGGCTAGGTTTGTACAGGCCCTAGGGTCGATAGCCTAGTACCAACCTATGAACCTATATAGAGAGTAAAAACATTCTATGTATATATTTCCACATAAAAGCTTTTCAGTCTAAACTTGAAGTTTGCCTAACTGATTTATGTAACAGAGTTTTATTCTTACCATCTATTGAGTCACTCAATCCACTACTATCTAAAAAGTTCCAGAACTTTGCATCAGATTTATTATTATTATTATTATTATTATTATTATTATTATTAATTAACTTATATAACTTGGACAAGCTTCCTTTGTAGGTCAAGTTACCTTTTTATCTACAAATTCATTTAATTTCTTACTACTGGATAATATTAACTGATCAAAAGATTCATCCAAAGTATAATCTTTCATTAATTATTCTGACAACTTAGCTTTTCATTTTTCAAAGCAATCAGACCATAATACTAATCCATTCCTTTTTATTAGATTCCTTTTGTTCTGAGTTTCCTTAAATATAGTGGTGTGTGTAATGGAAAAGCACAACAATTTCCATTTTAATATTAATTTTAATATTAATGGAGTTTTAAAACATATTTCTTAACTGTTTTAAGAATTGATTTTATATATTTGCATAGCCTAAAGACTGAAATGAATTTCCTTATAACGTAAATTTTATTAAGCAGATGAAAGGATTGTTACCTACTTCTAATTTATCATATCTGATAAACTTATAAGACTTTAGTAAAATCTACTTCTGTATGTTTTTCCATTGATGTGTGAATAAGATTCTACATTTGGAAAGCTAATACTGCCTTACTCTCATAATCTTATATGATTTCTATAAGTAATTCTCAGCTTTTTAGGATATCGTAAGAATGAAGTTAACATTTTTTTCCATTTTCTTTAAAGTTTTTTTGTCAGGTATTAAAACTATTGAACACAACATGCATATAATCATGGATAATATCTCCCAAAAGCATGTGGGAAAATTTGTTATGGTCTGATGAGACCAAGGTTGAACTTTTTGGCCACAATTACAAAATATACATCTAGCGCAAAAACAACATTTTGCATCACCAACAGAACACCATCCCCATGATGAAGCATGGTGGTGGCAGTATTATGCTTTTGGGTTGCTTTTCTTCAGCTGGAACTGAGGCATTAGTCAAGGGGGAGGGAATTAGGAACAGTGCCAAATACCAATCACTTTTGGCCTCAAACCTTCAGGCATCTGCTAGAAAGCTGAAGATGAAGAGGAATTTCACCTTTCAACATGACAATGACCCCAAGCAAGCATCCAAATCAACAAAAGAATGGCTTTACCAGAAGAAAATTAAAGTTTTGGAATGGCCCAACCAGAGCCCAGACCTAAATCGAATAGAAAATCTGTGGGGTGACCTGGAGAGGGCTGTGTACAAGAGATGCCCTCACAATCTGAAAGATTTGAAGTACTTTTGCAAGGAAGAGTGGGCAAATATTGCCAAGTCAAGATGTGCTATGCTGATAGACTCCTACCCAAGAAGACTGAATGTTGTAATTAAATCAAAAGGTGCTTCAACAAAGTATTAGTTTAAGGGTGTGCATGCACAACAAAGTATTAGTTTAAGGGTGTGCATGCACAACAAAGTATTAGTTTAAGGGTGTGCATGCACAACAAAGTATTAGTTTAAGGGTGTGCACACTTATGCAACCAGCGTATTGTATGTTTTTTATTTTTTATATTTTTCCCCTAACAGATTTGCTTGTTTTTCAATTGAATTGTGCAGGTCTTAGGTCACATTAAAGGTGGGAAATGTTTTGAAATGATTTATTGTGGTCTCATTTTTTTATATCACAAAAAGCTGTCATTTTAACAGGGGTGTGCACACTTTGTACATCCACTGTACATTAATAGATAATGTATTAAAACTATCCATACTATGTATTTAAAAATATTTATTTTAAAAGATAATATGACAAATTTATCCACCATATTAATTTAATTGCATATAAGAATGTAATGCATTCCTCCAACATTATCTTAACATTCTACATTTTTTGAATTCTTCCTTTCTACAAACTAAACACTGAAACTCATAAATTACAGAAACAAAAACAAGTCTACAACTGTAACTGTACATGTTATTAATAAAACACAAGCTACCATGGATACCAAATGTCCTAGTTTGCCTATCAAATAGACAAACTACTATACCATCTCTCTACCTACCAATACCCAAAAATTCATCAAAAAACTAGCCAAAAGCTACTGTGACTAACCAATTAATATATTATATATATATATATATATATATATATATATATATATATATATATATTCATCGTGCTAAAAGATATACACATATTTTATAGATCTAACAAAAGCTGTCAAATTAATTTTAAAAGTACAAGTGTCTATATCTCAAAATTGTGTAATACTCTTAATATGATAAATATCAAAATATTTAAAAATCTTTTAGCTTATTAAACTAATTCATAAAAATATGTACATTACTAAGGTCAAAGAGATGTCTTGTTATTTCTATAGAGTAAAAACAATTTGTAGTCTATATTGTATTCAAAAGTTGCAATGTGCTTAATTCAAATCCCATTCTCCCTCCTCAGGTTCATACTTATTGAAATATATAGTTCTTATATATCTTCTAAGAAAATGGATGTACTGATTCAGCAATATAACATTCTGATTTCAGCTTTGGCCTGTGGAACGAGTTATTTCAGGTAGTAGTAGTGAATTTAATAGAATACAATACGCAAAATTATTCAAAGTTTATATGACCAAACTTTAAATTTCAGCTTTCGGGATATTTTCAAATATTTCTGTATGAATGTCTATGTAAATTATATAAGATCTTGTACATTCACATTTCTGCCATATGTAGGTATATGTAATACATATATTTCTTATAAGCAGTTTATTTAAACATATTTTTCTGTCTTATTTGCCCAATAATATTCTACCTTATTTTATGTAACTTGTATTTCTAAAATCTTCCATTGAAGAGCTATTTAAGCATCGGGTCTCTGTTAAAGATTATAGCATGTGTATATATTGCTTAACTTATTAATACTGCTCTTTTATTAAGCTTACATAGCATATGTATAGTATTCATAAGATGTTTATTCTTACTAATTCTAGTATTACAAGCAGTCTTGACTGTATATACAAGAATTCCGGCTTTTTTATTTTGTATGTGTGCTTTTAGCCATTATGAAATGCTGTTCTGATCTAAGCTTCACATCCTGATATTAGAATTTGATTGCAGCATGTAAAAATGACAACTCACAGCATATAGTAGCTGCTAATTTCCTCTGTAAGTTTCTCCCTCTTCATAATTCTTTTAAACTGCTCTAATCAGTAACAAACATCTACCTTTTCTTCTTTCCATTAATATGTATAGTTAGAGTTAATAACACTACAACATAAGCTATTAGCATTCAGCAAAATTTAAACTATTATATGTCAGCAACAGCTCAATATAAAACATTACTATAGCTTTTGTTTTATGAATTCTTCATGTCTAAGAAAAGAAAAAAAAAATATTTTGAGTAGATTTCTCATGTATATACTTAAAAAAAGAAGAAAAAAATCTCCTTTCTCTTTTCACAGACAATCAGTGATGTACTTTGACCAAGATTTTGTTCAGAATAGCTCAAGGAGGGAAGTAAGGTAAGCACAAATCCAGCATTCTCTGTGGCGGATTTAGGCATCGGCATAGGGAAGCATGCTGCCCCCCTTTCTAAAGATGTCTATCCTGGACAAGAAAATGCACTGCACCATTCTTTTTTTGAAATCGGAAAAAATGTACTGCCAAAATGGTACATTTTCCAACTTCAACTTACATTTTTTTTTTACTGTTTCAGTGAAACTTTCATTGAAACAGTTGAGCTGTTGATTGTGGAAAAGAAAGTGCACTGACCGCACTGTGTTGAAAATGGAAAATATACCACCAAATGGTACATTTTTTGTTTTCAACTTAAAATTTCAGTGAAACATGCATCGGAGATGTGATTGAGTGTTGCAGTCAGGTGATCTGTTATAAGGATTACCAATTACTCCTCCAACTGCATCTCTGTTGTAGTTGAGATAGGTGTGTTATGGTAACAGCTTCGATACAGGTTTCCTTCAAGGCTTGAGAGAAAAATGAATTTGAAATTATTTGTGGGACAGTCCAAACTCCTGGAGTGCCATTCTGGAGAACTGCTGTAATTCACTTGTGAGTGATCCGATAATAGTGTTGACCCTAAGGTAATTTTTTTCTGAAGTTAACATTATTTTAAATCCCTATGTTTCTTCCACAACTACTGTAGGTCTGAGTGCCATTTCCAGAATATAATCTTCTGTCAGTAGATGCTGCAGTATTGTGAGCTCTTAAGTAAAAGCTTCTCAGTTTTAACTGCCTCCATCATCGACAACCATACCCCTTCTGCAATATCTTGAGTATTAAGATGAAAGACTTAGAGTTGCAAGTCTGATTTGCTTTCTGATTTTTTTTTATTTTGCACTGTCAAACAGTTTCAGATGGGACCTCACTGTTCTAAAAATTTTGCTTCTGCTTCTTGCGTAATCTCGGGTAGTAAGTTTTTTTTTTTTGAAAAATGATACAAACAGTTGCGATTTTACATTTGAAATATTTATTTTAAATGCAAGAAATGCTGTTTATATTTATTATTCATTACCCATACTATTTTAACTACATCATCTCTTTGTTAAACAAGTTTGAGGTAGTTGCATTCTTTTGCCCTTGAGACTTGTAGCAGTACAGCACTTGTCTGCATACCCAAATGATTGTGGCTCGCTCTGCAAATACCATGATCTTGTTTAAAAAATGAAAACTAGATGGAAATGGCATTTTATGTTCCATTAAATCCTTGTTTAGTAAATATAAAAAAATGAGATAGTCATCATAATTTAGCAAGAAAGTTCAGATGTAGCAGTGGAATGAATAGTTATCAGAAATGCATATACGTTTCAAGGTAAGCACGGCATGTGCAGCTGTACTTCCACTACCATTACTCAATGTAAGTGAGTAAATTGATACTATAAGGCAAAGGTCCTAGACCCTCCCAAAAAAGTTTATGACACCAGTTTCATCTAGAAGCGTCTTCAACGACTCACCTGTTTAGAAAGGTGTAGACCGTGCATGTATCTGTGCATGGTTTCAGATTAATGCTTTCAATTGTTTGTTTATTAAATGTGACAGAAGTGGTATGACTTCTCGAGTCCAAAGGACTTATCTTGCCTGTTTAATGCCTTCATTTGTGCTCTATTTTAGCTGAATACTTGTGTCCACTTATTTATATATTTGTTATTTAGGTATTTGTTATTTGTTTGATTTCCTCAAGAAACCTAATCTTCTGGAGACCAAAGAATGCATATAGGTGTTTAATGTCGAATTCCTCATTACATTCCTACATATAGTTTTAAAAGATCCTTATTCCACACTAAAATGGGGTGTCACACTTTAATCTTTAAGATTTTTAACAGAAAAACATGTCTTATAATACTGAATCATTAATTCATCAAAAGAGCTTCCTGTAACTGTGAAAGAAATTTGTAAGGCTTGAAGGCTCCACAGCATTATACTTGAGACTCTCACTTGTTAAGCTAATAAGTGAATCTCAACTGTGCTGCTTTGGTGCCTTCAAGCCTTACAACTTAGGTGGTTATTCAGGCAGTGAGTTTAAAGCACACTGCTACTTTTGTAAACATCAAGCATTCAAATTATACAGTTTTGCATGCTAAACTTATTAAAATGAACATTTAGTTATCAGAGCACAGCATCACCCTTCTAAAATATTTCATGTGTTCTATTTCTCTCAGTCTAGGCCGTATGCATATACAATAAAGGGATTATGATTTACGAATGCAGTATTTAATGAATAAAATGTGATATTGTGTTGCTGGGCATGTTAGTTTTCCATTTTGTAGTAATAGAATGGTTATGTTTGCTGGAACAGTAGATATACAACAATCGGTACAACACATCATAGTTATAATGAAAATATGACAAGCTCATTAGTGACCTAAATACAAAGAATTGATGTATAATAATGCTAGTGCACAAGCCAATACTTAAAACAATCCCAACCAGTATAAACTAAGACTTATATAAATAAAGCTATAGATCTCAAACTTACATCTCAACTATGTGAAACATTACTTCTCACAATGAGAAATTCAAGAACTAACTGTAAGTCTTACAACTTCAGCTAGGAAGCTCACACCATGGCTAATATAATTTCTTTTATAGTTATGCTCTTTTGCTGAATTAACAATTCAGTGTTATAAGGGTTACCTATGAAAAGATCGAGCAGCTGAAATATCGAACACCATATGGTTGAGACCATATGGTCGATATTTCAGATGATTGATCACTGTAAAATAATAAAAAAGCAAAAAAACAAGAAACACAAAGACGTTATTACAGGGGGGCTGCGCCCCCCACACCCCCCTACTTAAATATACCAACTCCGAGATTGCACTACACCAACAATACAGAGCGGAACCGGAATTATTCCTATTTCTTGCTGTAGCACGATCTTGGAGTTGATATATTTAAGCAGGGGAGTGTGGGGGTGCCTCCCTGCAAAAACATCTTCATGTTTCTTGTTTTTTTGTTTTTTTATTACTTTACAGTGATCAATCATCTGAAATATCGACCATATGGTCTCAACCATATGGTGTTCGATATTTCAGCTGCTCGATCTTTTCATAGGTAACTGTTATAAGACATGGATTTCCGTTAAAAATCCTAATGATTAAATTGTGATATGACATTTTAATGTGGAATAAGGATCTTTTAAAACTGAAAATGAGGAATATTAGTCATAAAGAGGAACAGTTGAAGAAACATAAGGCTTTTAAAATAATGTTTCGTACAAAACAGGAAAAAAAAGAACCTCTGCATGTCCATGTTTAATGACATCACATTAAAGTGTCTACACTGTTTGTTAAACATTAGGTTGAAGACTTTTTTCTGGTTTATTGGTGTGTGGAAAGCTGACAAATTTAAATAGTTAGATAATGGCTTCTGTGGATAATGTGATTAGTGGGATTGTATTGTGCAGGTGAGTTAAAGGGCAGGAATTATTACATCTTTCTCTTTGTTTCATGGTTTGTACACTATTATGGTAGCTGCTAATACACAGTGTATTTTTATAAAAACAAGAACAAGTAAGGAATAGTAGATTCACTACAGTTAAATCATGTCATTTTGCTGTGTATTATTTCAGCAGTGGTATGGATATGTGCTCAAAAACTGTGTTTAACTTTTAGTAGCAGTGCGCTTTAAACTCACTGTCTGAATAACCACCTCAGTTGGACTGGATATGCTAATGGAATGTCAAGCTGAGAAGTCCCATTTTTACTGCAGTTCAGGCAGAAAAATCAGCATACAAAGCAGAAAATTACACATTAACATTGTGCTAAAGCAGACATGGACAGTGTTAATTGACAGGTACTGGAGTGTACAGCTGTCAACCTTTTACAACCAGAACTTGAGATAAAATGTTAACAATTAATAATAATAAAATAACCAGGCCTATATTACTGTACATCTGGGACTTTATAACCTAATCATACAGCAACCTCCCATCCCTCCTTCATGTTTTCTAACTTTTTTAAACCGTTTTTAGTTTCTGCTGTGTCATTTCAAGACACAGTTTAGTTGCATCTCAAAGCGTACTAGCATCTCATTACGTCCCCATTCATTGTTTCCATTTTTGCTTTAAAATAGCTCAGGGTTTCTTTCAGCTCTTGCTTTTCTGTTTCTAATTATTGCATGCAAATTTGTAAGCTTTGGTTTTGACAGTCTTGTGCTTTTTGTATTCAAGTATTTACTCATGCTGCTATTGTTATTGTCTGCTTCTTCATGTTGCACTAATTTTATTTAATCTCAGCTGTTATTTATCTGATCCCTCAACACTCCCCTTTTTTTTTAAATGTCTATTCCATCTTCTGTATAGGTTTGTGGTGTTCATTGCAACATAAACATAATCTCTTTAATTAATTAGGGATGAATAAGTGGTTAACTAGATGTTTTCCTGCATCAACCTCACCCACAACCTGTGTTCAGTTAGTAAGGATGGGAAGTGTGTTTTACTTAAACTATAAATCATTTATTTGATGCTGCTGTCCTGATTTTGTGTGCATTTTCCATTCCTTCAGCCCATTTCAGCTAGTCAGCAAGCCCTTCAAAATATGGGTAATGTGTCTCCCACGAAACTTCCTCTTCCTGCTTTCTAACAGCTTGTGCTCTGTTTTCTGTGGCAGGTGTTTGCTTTTTTTTCCCCACAAATTAAGTCAAGTCTTTCCTGTCTCTTTAGGGTAGGCTGTCACCCCTTTTTATATTACTTGATCAAGTCCACATATCCTGTTTTCTGGTTTAACAATTGATTTAGATTCATGAGATACATAATTTCTACTCGGGAGTCTCTTTGGCATGGGCATGTCGAAAGATGTTTCAGGTTTGTCAAACTCCATCTCTTCTAATGTAAAGGGGATTTTAAATTTACAGTAGATGTTTACCAATAATAGTATTCTATCTAGAAACTCATTTATAACCTTGAAAATCACAAGTCCCTCCTTTTACTTGCTTGCGTTATTCAGTCATGACACCATATGATAATATGACTATATACTTCATGTGACTACAGAAGCAGTCTACAGCTGCACAACTCATCAGGTACTCTGTTCACACTTTACTACTCAGATGATATGTATTTTATTGACACTTGACAACTATAAATGTGAACGTTTGCTTCGGGTAACTGCAAACACAGCTTACAATTGTAAAACATTTTATTTTCTTTATTCACATATTACCAATCAAGACTGTATTTTTTTATTGTCACTTGTCAATTTAAACTGCAACTAGGAATGTGATTACAGATGAATGTAAAACAGTTTACCAATTTAGATTGTAATTGGGTATAGGACTGCATGCTTTATGTAACTGTAAAACATTCTTTACTGTTTAGATTTTAACTATGAATATGACTGTATGTATTTTATTGACAATTTACAACTTAGGCAATACATTATCTTTAACAAACTAAGATAAACTGATATCTTTCAATGTATAAGACTTGTGCTTTGGCCTCCTACTTTGGAGTATGGCCCAGATGGTCTAACCAATGAACCACACTCCTGAGATCTGCTTTAGAATGTGATCTAATTTTTTCTAACCATTGGTCAATGTATGTTAATGTGAAAGTTTTTCCTTTCGCAGTCTTTTTGACTTTCCCCTTGTCCATTGCTAGCCAGCAATACTGCCTAATATCCACCCTGCACACAACATTCTGAAAAATACTTTTAATTGTAATTCAGTATGAGGCAGTTAGAGTAACTATTAAAATTAATGTGAAATTCAAAAATGTTCTGCATTTCAAAAATTCTGTTGTAATATATCTGTAGTACTTCTATTTAATGATATAGTAAAGGATTATTTCTGCTGGTCAATTAAAAAAAAAAAGAAAAACTGTATCTTTATAAATTATAGCAACACAATACAATAAAAACACAAACCATGTGACTATTTTTTTATTTGGCAGCTTGAGAGTCCACAATTCATAGATTTGTAGGCATATACTAGGCTAATGACCCCCAGGGCCTTTATAAACCTAGCTATGCAACCCAACCAAATTGTGTTCCTATGTATCATGGACATTTGTTAGGAGGGGATATGTGAGGAAGTTTTTAGAAGTTATGTGGGAGTACGTTAGTTTGGACATAGTTACTGTCTGTCTCCTGTCTATCTGAGACATGGTGGCCAGACCTGGGGCGAATTTCTGGTTTCTCATCCTTTAGTCAAGGTTACTGTTAAATAGTTTTAGGGATGGACTCTGCTTCACATGGATGGGGAGC
Organism: Protopterus annectens; assembly: GCF_019279795.1. NCBI lineage: Eukaryota > Metazoa > Chordata > Ceratodontiformes > Protopteridae > Protopterus > Protopterus annectens. The sequence continues at coordinate 928,852,769 of NC_056727.1, read as the reverse complement.
CTGCTCCACAGCGGGTCTACTTCACTTAGTCAAACTGTCATTTTAGTGAACACCTATTTATAGAACCCTTTTGAGCGAAAGCTCACTTCAACAAACGATCGTTTCAGCGAACTTTCACACATGGAAAAAAACTAGTCAGCCATCATCAGGAGTATGCCCCTTTCCCCACTTTAGTGCGCTCCAAGAGTTGGTATTTAGTTAGGTGGGGTGGGCGGCACAGCCCACATCATTGGGGGTGTGGGGGGCAAGGCCCCCCACTTAGCTTTGTTTAAGATTTTGTAGTTTTTTTGTCTGGTTGTTGGCTGACCTACTAGTGTTTTTCCCTGTGTGATGATTTGCTGAAATATTGAAATGAGCTTTCATTCAAAAGGGTTCGATAAATAGGTGTTCACTAAAATGACAGTTCAACTAAGTGATATAAACAGTACAGAGCATGGGGATCCTCTGAGACACACATCTGTCTGGCCAAAATATCTTATTTGTGTCACAAGCACCATTTAAATTCTTGCATCAGTGGCTTTGATGTGGTTTGTTTTGCGGATGTGCAAAAGGTTCATCAGATCTGGATCTGAGAATGCCTTGTATGACAGACATAGATTACTTGTCAGTAACCTGTAGGAGACTGAGTACAGAGCTACGTCTTTAAGGTGATCCATATAGGGCAACATGTTTATACCCTGGATTTCCCTGGCAAGGAACCTTTCTGGACATTCCAACTGTTGCATATGTCTTGTCAGGTATATGCTGAAGGGTTGCATTATACTAAATGACGTGTCTCATATGGGCCAAACAAAGTGCACTAACTTCCTTGGACCTGGATGCCATGCCTTATTTAGAAGCTGGGAAACATAGAATGATTTGCTTACTCCTTGGTCACATGTTATTCAAAGCCCATATGACTGTGTACATATGTTCCCGTATCCCTAACTAGTGGGTCAACTCTTTCGGGTGTCTTATCGATGGAGTAAGTAGCCTGGGTGGCAGTTTTCCCAAATGCACTATAATGCATTTCTTAGCATCACATACTTCACTGCATTTGATGGAATGGCAGCCATTGCTGTTTTGGTTCCCCCCATGGTTTAGATGGGGCTTTAATGGCAACGTGTGTACAGTCTATCATACATCTCGTACAAGGCACTCATAGTTTAGGCTCTCTCCTGAGGCAAAAAAAACAGATAAAAACATTGATCCACACTTACTAAGAGTATGTCAAGGAAATGCAGAAGTAACCCCAAGGCAGAAGCCTGAGAAACACCAGCACGTTCCCAGTTTGTCTCTAGAAGGTCATAGTGGCAAGTATGTTGAGGCCTATACCCTGTTGTCCACAGGAACAGGACGACCACTCATGTCCCCAGTCTTTCTCTGTGGGTAATGCAACCTCACCAAAGCAGATACTGTATTCCTGTCTACTCTAAAGCCATCAATAATTTCTTGTTCTGCAAAATTAAAATGACACATTCTTTGTCTATATCTGCTTCTTTATGGGTAGCAACTGCCACTGGACCCACATGGTTATGATGTGGCCAAGACAAGCAGCTCACAACAAGGAAATGGCCAGGACAGAAAACACATCGAACATCTCTGTGGATTGCAAAGGAGAAAGAAAAGGTAGTAGTTCACCTGTTATAGGGCATTAGTGCACGGTAGCGAAATATATATCAAGAAAGCAGTTATGTATCACACACAGGTGGGAAAGATGCCTTATTTACATAAGAAGGACATAGAATTTTCACTGAATTCTCTTTTATATATTACAGCTTCATATGGGTCTGTAGCATATTATTGAAACCTCAGTCCATCGAACACCTCTTCATCGACCCATTTTCATCAAAACCTGAATTCGTCGAATGATCATTTCATCGAACTTTTTGCCACGGTGAGTAACCAGTGGGCTAACCTAACAACCGCATCAAAAACATAAAAATTTAAAACCCACCCTGGTGGGGGGCTAAGGGCCCCACACTCTCCCCAATGTAGAAGGCTGCACCCCCCCCCACACACACCCCCAACTAAATATACTAAATTTGAGATCACACTACAGTGGGTGGAAAAGGCAAAATCCCGATGATGGCCTACTGGTTATGTACTATGGGAAGAAGTTTGATGGAACGATCATTCGATGAATTCAGGTTTCAGTGAAAACGGGTCGATGAAGAGGTGTTCGATGGATTGAGGTTTTGATAATATGATATAGACCCCTTCATTTGCATAAGCTTGTACTCAACATATGAGATCTGTTGCATAAAATATATTTACTTGGTACTTCAAAAAACAAGTGACTTACAAAGTGTTGTATGGCATCAGGGGAAACCTTAGATTTTGTTGAAAAAAAACTGTATTGCACTGCTAAGTTGAACATCTTGAGAAAGCTTTAGAGTTATTTATGTTGCTATTTTAAGCATGTGTTTTCATATTTCTATAAATATTCCATGAAGCATGCACTCAGAAAGGAATTTCTTGTTATAGCTTATAGCTGTTATAGCTTACGTCAGGTTAACAAAATGTCTAGGTTGTGCAATCTCAAAATATGACAACTGTGAAACTTTAGCAAAAATATAATTATGTGTCTGTACACAGTACAATATACAGTAGTTATGCATGACTATGAATGTAGTATTATCACACTAAAGAATACTTCTTATGTATAGCACTGCTATTTGTACATTTTAATATCTGTCATTGCTCACAAAATATTTACATTTCTTTTTTTTTTTTTTTTTTTTATGCTTTTTAAGTTTATTTTTCCAGAAAATGCTGTGTAATGCAAGGATGTCTATCTATCATACTAAGCGATGTAAACATCAACTGGCTAGACCTCATCTCCAGCAGCACAGCCTCAAATATTAATCTCTTCAACTTCACCAAACTCATTCACTCCCCTTCCAGAACTAACAAAATCAATGACAATGGATCCATTTTAGACTGGATTCTGGTCACTAACCCCAACAAAATATCCTCATCCGGAACACTCCCCAACACCCTCAGCGACCATCTCCCTGCCTATATAAACCGTAATTCCCCCTCCTGTCAAATGTCAACATCAGTATAAACAAACACAGAATTTGACCTCATTCAACCCTGTAACCTTCAACAATATTCTAAAAACAACAGATTGGCACTCACTAAAAACCCTCCTTCTCGACGAAGCTGTTGAGTACTTCAACATCACCTTCATGAATATACTAAACAGCCGCGTACCTCTCTGTCTACAGAGAATCAAAAATAACCATGGCCCTTGGCTATCAAAACCTACTAGACATCTCATGCATACCAGAGACAAAATATGTAAACTATGGCAAGCACGCAGAAACACCTAAGACCTACTCACATTCAAAGAACTACTTAACCCAGTAAAAAAACAGTCAACAAAGACAAAACAGAGCATTACCTAAAACTGCAGTCCAACCATAAAGAAAACCCAAAGAAATTCCGGAATTCCATTACTTCACTACTTAACCCAGGCCAAAAAAACAACCCCTGCCCCCTCCCTGACAAATCTCCAAAATAAATAGCCTATCTTTTTAATACCATCTTTATCAAGTCCATAGCCAACATCACAGCAAAATTTTTTCAAACAAATTACTCCATTTCCCAGACTACCCCACCTAAAACACCCAATTACTCACCCAACTACTAACACCCTACATTCACATATACCCAATACCCACTCCACTCCCACTTCACCCTGATGATATATGCTCAGAATACCTAAACTTAGCCAACAGTATCACTTACCCCATAAACATACTTCTCAATAGATCCATCCTTGATTCCTATGTTCCCAAAACCTGGAAATGGGCTTTCATTCTCCCACTCCATAAAGGAGGCAACAATACTGACATCACTAACTTCTGACCCATTGCTATTCTTTCCCCATCTCCAAAATCATAGCAAAATGCATCAATATTCAGCTTTTTTACTATCTTCTTGACAGCCAAATACTTTCACCCACACAGCATGGTTTCAAACTTGACCGTAGTACTACTACTACCCTTCTCTCCTTCTTGGATACTGTCAACAGAGCCTGTGACACTGGCAAAATTGTCTCCAGTATCTTCCTTGACTTATCTGAAGCATTAAATGCTATTTCTCACCATTTACTAATCACCCAACTTTCTAATATCGGTCGCTCCCTCCCTACACTAAACTGGTACCCAAGTTACTTAATCTCAACATCCCCACCAGAGTTCCCCAAGGCTCTATACTTGGACCACTCCTATTTAGCATATTCATAAATAATTTCCACTCATCTCTGACTCATGGATCTGTTATACAATATGCAGATGACTCTACTATTGTCTGCTCGGCCAACCCCATATCTGACCTATTATAAATAACTCTAAAGGCCTTCTCCTCCACTGAATCCTGGATGCACACCAAGCACCTAGCCCTGAACCCTTGTAAAAACAAAATCATATTATTCACCTCTAAGAAAACTACCCCTTAAATAAAACCAAATTCACCATCTACTCCCATAGTAAAGCTTTAATCAGTCATTAACCGCACAAAGCTCCTTGGAGTCATAATTGATGAACACATGAAGTCTGACCTGCACATACAACACAACATTTACAAAACACATCTTAAACTTGGAACTCTCAATAGACGCAACCACTTCCTAAGTCCATCAACAAAAGCAACCCTAGCCACAACGTACCTATTACCCTCACTTATTTATGGTGCCCCTCTGCTTAACAACATTCATAGCTTTTCAAAATCCAAACTTGAGACATGCTAAAACAAAATTGCTAAATTCACAACCAGTTCTAAATACTCTACCCATCACTGCACAGCTCTTAAGTCACTGAAATGGTTAGAACCACCAAATTCTCTCTCCTATTTGCAACTAATCACAGCTCACAAAATGCTCTTTAAACTTCTAGCCTGCCCTGCCCTGAGTTGTATATTTAGCTACTACCACCCAAACAGGCCCCTTAGATCAGGGGATCAAGAACTCCTGCAGGTTCACAAACCTAATCTCCCACCCGGCCAGCTTCTCTACTCTTGCTCAATAGCCAAAAATTGAAATGCACTGCCTCTAACAATTAGAACAACCCAAAACCTTAACTCTTTTAAAACCTCCCTTCACAACCACCTATCGTCAAGCTGGACGTGCACCTGCACTAAGCCCCCTTAAATTACATATGCTATACTACTTCTTAACTACCCTATTTCTAGTGGTCATAAAATACTACTCTAAAAAGAGATCAATGACACATTATTCAGTGTAGTATTGTTACTTACACAGTGACTGTACAAACTATGCTATTCTTATGGTTTTTCCTATGTATTCTGTATAAATCTGTACCTCAATACTCAAGTCTGTACAGATTATACTAGTCTTATGTTTTTTTTACTATGTATCTTGTATAAATTTAGTCCTTGCAACTTAAATCTTGTAATTTGCTATTTTAACTGTTAATTTTTGTATTGTGGAGCTTTTCTCCCCAGGCCTCCACTGAAAATAGGTTCTCTATGGCCCAGTGGACTTTTCTGGCAAATAAATAAATAAATAAAATGTGTTAGGCTGCTAGAAGTGTGATATTCCACATTGCATAAATATTAATGAGTTATGCATTCTGGTTATACTTACAGTTACCATGGGTAGTTCAGTTAATGTAGAAAATGTGGTGTCAGAACACAATTCATTTCTATCAGTGACTAAGATAACAGTGATTAGTATACCACCTGTGTACAGAAGCAGTTTTGTAAAGTAATTTCAACATGCCAAAGTGGAGAATAGATCGTGCATTCATTTGTGAAGTGTTATACATGAGCCCTTCATGTGTTGATCTGGCCACTGTCTAAGTCAGTAGAACTTGACATTGTTTTATTTTGTAGATTAGATACAGAAGCAGTTGAAAGTTTTGTATTGAGACAAGAGCTGTTGTATGTCAGGAAAAACTGCAGCCATGTCTTTGAGAAGAAAGCGAGAACTACGTCAACAGTCACTTTGCAAACTTTTATTGATTCAGATTTGAAAGGGATAATAAGGTTGTTAAAGTCAGTTAATGAGTGAAAAATGAACTAAAGGGTGCTGTACTTTAAAAGTTTCTCCTGTTGTTTGTATATGAGGGAAGGAGCTCATGGGTGAGATGAAATTTAATAATCTATGTAGTGTAGTTACTTCTGTTGAGGGTTTGCAGGCATCCAGTGCGTAGATTGTGTTTCCCTGTGAAAACATGGAAATATATATATATATTTATATATATATATATATATATATATATATATATTTTTTTTTTTTTTTTCGTGTTAGTGGAACTTTTTGCATTTCTGTAACAGCATGCCCCTCAGTGGAGGCAATTGAAGTTGCATTTTATTTTGTTGCACTGCTACAAAATGTATCATCCTCTTGATACTTGTTTTCATTTTTTTAACCAGCAGTCAGAGTGCCTGATGACACAGAAAACACAATAAATGAGTGTAGTGCCATCAGTGAAGTCAGTAAACGTAGTACCATCACTGAAGTCAGCAGCTCAAGAGACAACATAGAAAGTGAGAGAAGTAGCAGAAGTGGTCATTCATGTCACTTCTGTCAGTAAGAAGCAGTCTGATGAAACTAGTGACAATAATTGTTGATTGACAAGTATTGGTGAGTACATCACAGGTACTAGTACTACAGATAAGGAGAAAGTCTTTGTCATAAATCATCTCAAACCACACAACAGTTTCCAGTTTCCACTGGAAGCCTTCACAGACAAAAGAAGAAAATCAGGAAGTTCCCTTCTCCAATGTCAGCTCTCACGGCTAGACCAGTTTAATATTCTGGCATATTTGGTCAAACAGGATGGGCTGTGTTTGCTTAGCCTGTGTGTTAATTCCAACACCAATACAGCCAGGATGTGTAAAGATCTTCATTGAGCAGCCATACTGTAACTGCAAGCACGCCAAAGCTGATATTCAGCGAAACTCAGAATTAGAGTACCACAAGAAATCTGAGGCAAAATTACATGCTTTCCGAATCACAAGTGACAATCAAAGTCGAAGAGTGGACTTTGCAATTTCAAATGCCACACAGCTGCAGATGGCCAAAAACAGAGCCCTACTAACAGCTATTATAAAGTGTCTGGAGTACTGTGGAAGGCAAGGAAGAGCCCTTCGTGGACATAGAGATGGCTGCACATCTGACTGTACAACCAACAAAGGAAACTTCAGATCTCTAGTCGATTTCTGAACTGATGCTGGTAACAGAGAGTTACAAACCCACTTTGCAGACAAGCCAAAAGAATGCAAAATATATTTCAAAAATAGCACAGAATGAACTTCTAGACTGTTTTAAAGAATACATTCAGCAGCAGATAATAAAGGATATTAAGCAACAGCCTCTTAGACCCTTTTATTGCTTATTTATTTATGCATTTATTTATTTATTTCCATTTGTTAACCAGGAAAATTCCCACTGGGTACAAAAATAGCCTGTTTTCAGCAGAGGCCCAGGGAGAAAAGCTCCATAATGTACAACATTAAAACAGTTCAAAAATACATATAAGATACATAGTGATTGCAGTTCAATTGTCATTTAGAATACCAGTTGTGAGATTAATAAGATGTATATGGGTGGCCACGGTGGTGAAGTGGTTAGCATTGCCACCTCACAGCAAGAGGTTCTCTGGTTCAATCCTCGGCTGGGGTGCCTTCTGTGCGGAGTCTGCATGTCCTCCCTGTGGTCGTGTGAGTTTCCTCCGGGTGCTCCGGTTTCCTCCCACATCCCAAAGACATGCTGCAGGTGGATTGGACACTCTAAATTGGCCCTAGGAGTGAGTATGTGCATGTGTGTGCCTTCTGTGGAAGGTTTGGTGCTGGGCTGGCAAGTCAACACCGTAAAACTCCACTGCAAATCATGACCAGACAAGGTGATCCGCTCTGGCGACCCCTAACCAGGAAAAGCCGAAAGAAGAAGATTAATAAGATGTACATATTATAGAAAATAAGGATAAGCAATACAGATTTTGTTCCAGTAGGATGTACAATAATAAAGAAAATGAGTCAAAAATAAGGAATCTAAGTTGTTGCCAAGGAGGTAAAGTAGAAACCAGATGACAGAATGAAGGAGAAAGGAGAGTAGGGTAAGTGAGGAGCAATAGGTGAGTTAGAGGAGAGAAGGGTAAGAGAAATATGCCTATTTGCCAGCTAAGCAGGATTAGTGCAGGAGCAAAGCCAGGAGTTATTAAGATGTTCCATCAGCAGTTGTGTGAAATTGTTATTGCTGTCTGTATTGAGTATAAGTTGAGGTGTTGTTCCAGGATTTGTTGTCTTGTATGAGTACACGGATTTTCTGTAGCAGTTGTTTGGCTTGTTGACTTTCAGAAATAATTTATTAGATGATCTTAATGTTCTGCTGCTGAAGAAGGCTACTACTAGGTTGCTAATGGATGGACAGTTATTTGGGTGATTCAGAATAGAATGGGTGAGAACAAGTTGATTAAAGGTTATTCCATCCAAGCAGATAAAATTGCAGATGTAAGCAACTGGGAACAACTTGGAATTGTACAAAGATATGTCAAGAATGGCCATTCTGTGGAGAAATTCATAGAGTTTATTGCCTGTGGATCTGTGTCCTGAGAGGAGATCTGCAATAAATTGTTCACATGCCTAACAAAGTTAACATTGACTCCCGAGCACTGCAGAGCTCAAGGGTACGATGGTACTGGAAACATGACAGGAGCACAGGAAGGCTGTGCAGCTTTGTTTCAAGAAAAAGTACCACATGCTATTTTTTCCATTGCGCTAGTCACCAGCTGAACCTTGTACTTTCAAAGGCTTGTCAAGTTCCAGAAATATGAATAATATTAAATGTAGTGAAGGAAGTTGGTTTGATTTTCAAGTTCTCCCCAAAAAGGCAAAGATGTCTAGAGGAATCACAGCATTACATGAATTTACAGCAAAAGGCAAGGGGCCAAAACACAATAGAAAAACAAAAGCTTAAGTTACTTTGCGAGACCAGATGGGTGGAGAGACATACAGCCTTTAATGACTTCTATCATATGTATGAAGCACTCCTTCACTGTTTAGACAATATTATGAATAACAAAGTGCCACACTGGGATGGAACAATTGTGGCAGATGCTAGTGGACTGTACAGTTCAATTACTAAGTCATGCTTTATTGTTTTTTTTCCAGTCAGCAAGTTTCTTGCTTGACTTCACTAAGCCCCTTAGCAAACTTCTGCAAGGATTGTTACGAGACATACTGTATGCGTATGAGCAAGTCAGCTGTGTGCTTGATGAGCTGCGGGCTATTCATGCAAACATTGAGCATGAGTTTAGAAATATATTCAGAGATATGTCAAAAATGGGGCACTTCTGCAATAAGGTTGATTTACCCCTTCCACATCTCTGTAGCAAACAAACTATGAGGAACAATATAGATGGAGAGACTTCAGAAGTGTATTGCAGAAGAGCAATTTTTATTTCCTTTCTGGGTCACTTTATTCATGAACTTTCCGGCCGATTCACTACAATGGCATCAACAGCTATACAAGGATTCACACTTATTCTATCAAACTTGAATAGCTTAACATTAGAAAGACAGAATTCACTTAAAACTTTTTTTTGACTTGCCTTCACCGACAACATTCCACCAAGAGCTCAGACTGCGGAAAAGGACATGGGAATCTTTATCAGACAGTTCTGCACTGCCAAATGACTTGAAGCAGACATATTCACAAACAAATGTCAACATGTTCCCAAACATTTCCTTCATATTAAATACCCTCTTGCTCACTCCAGTCACAACTGCTGGAGTAGAGTGGGCTAATTCAGCCTTAAAACTAATAAAGTCTGAACTCCGGAGTACCATGAGACAAGAGTGCCTTAAAAGTTTAGTGTTGCTTTTCTTGCATAGAGACATCCCGATAGACTATTCTTCAGTAATTGATTTATTTGTGGAAAGACACCCAAGCAGAATGCTACTCATTAATCCACTTAATTAACATTTGAACATTACTATGAGTAAACGTTTGTGACATATACTGCAGTGCAGCATGGGAAATTAGAGGACACTATGAAATAGTTAGTGTTACACTCACAAAACAAAGATTTGGTAAAGAAACTGACTTCCTCTACATTCATGAGTGAGTGTTACAATCTAGTGACCAAACATACATTTGCTATGACAAAAAAGGGAATCCTGATGTTAGGAGTAAGGTTTACAATAAAAATACATTTTCTGTTTATCTGCTTCTTTGCAACTATAAACCAAAAAGGAGGTGTACTGTGAAATTTGTTTTACATACTTCCGGTGAAGCTTTCGATGACACCAAAAAGTATATTGAAAACTGTAACAGTTTTCTTCTGGTCAGAGTGGTGAGATGTACTGTAAACTTAGAAAAGTATCTCTGAACTTTCCAAAGCAGTAGTGCAGACATCAGCCAGGTACTTGATCAGCCTTCAAGACAGACTTGCGCTTGAGCAAAATCTGCCGAGGCCCTAAAAGTAAAAAAAATACCACAAGAATTAACTTACCAACTTTGCTATACTACACTGAAATGCAGTACACTACTGAAGAAAAGTCAAAATAGAAGATGTTATGAGTCAGAGAATCCGATATATATGATGGCACAGAGATCTCTGTAAATAAATGCAATTCCATCAAGGAAGACAGAGGACTATCATCACAGAACTCATTTACTCCACAGGCAGCACAGAAAGTCAAAGAACTACCATCAGTGAAGTGATTCAAAGCACTACCAAGGCGGGAAAACAAGATTTTTTTTTTTTTTTTTTTTTTTCTTTTTTGCAGAAAACAGACAGTAAATGCTATAAATGCTTTTAAGCGGCTAGCACACTTGAGTGTGTTAGCCTACAGGTAAAATTAAGCAACAACTAACTTTTTAAAAGTGCAAATCAGTTAATCAACACAAAAACAGTTTAAATAGAATGCAGAGCTGTATAAACAGGCTAAAATGCAGTCGCTAAGCAGTAAATAATCAAAAAGCCAGAAAAAAATACTTAAATCAGTTATAGCAAATACAGTTATAACAAATGCTCTGAAATATACTGTATATTTCCAAAATGTTTGAGAAGGACAGTCAGAACACAAGAAGGTTCAGGCGAAAGAGAAAAAAAAAAAAAAGTTTTGTTTTACTTTTTGAAAGGGAAAAAGGAGGAACAGAAGGCCTTATGGATAAAAGGAAGCATCTTTGTTCACCAGTGGGAGTGGGGAGCACTGAGCGGCCTATTTGTCCCTAGAGGAGTGGTTCCAGCCAGAAACTTGTAGTCTATTGGCCATTTTGGGTCAATTCCTAGCTCTTTTCAGCCCCCTGTAATAAAGCCCGCTTTAGCGCGCTTTTTCATTTGTATTCAACTCAACACAGCTCTTCGTGGTGTCCTGCAGAGTTCTACAAGCAGCAGAGAGCAAAAGAGTGACTTTTTCCTGATTTAAGTATTTTTTTTCTGGCTTTTTGATTATTTACTGCTTAGCGACTGCTTTTTCGCCTGTTCATACAGCTCTGCATTCTATTTAAACTGTTTTTTGTGTTGATTAACTGTTTTGCACTTTTAAAAAAGTTATTTGTTGCTTAATTTTACCTGTAGGCTAACACACTCAAGTGCGCTAGCCGTTTAAAAGCATTTATAGCATTTACTGTCTGTTTTTCTTCTGTTTTCTGCAAAAAAAAAAAAAAAAAAAATCTTGTTTTCCCGCCTTACTGAACTAGAATAGTCCAGTCTTCAGAGTTTGCTGACCTCTGGGCTTTGTCTTGGTTCCTGTGCTATTCCATATCCTTATTTGGATAAAAGGAAGCGTCTTTGTTCACCAGTGGGAGTGGGGAGCACTGAGCGGCCTGTTTGTCCCTAGAGGAGTGGTTCCAGCCAGAAACTGGTAGTCTATTGGCCATTTTGGGTCAATTCCTAGCTCTTTTCAGCCCCCTGCTATAAAGCCCGCTTTAGCGCGCTTTCGCGTGATTTAGCGCGGAGTTGCCCATAGAGCACCATCGGGCAGCGCCGGTTAAACAAGGTTAAACCATTTCTGGCTCCGTAAAGTCTGCTTTTCAATTTTTCCCTTAGAACTTCTCTGCTTGCAATCTAAACAGTCTATTCTCTATCTCAAAAGCTCAGCACTTGCTCCTAAAGCATTTTTATATAGGTAAAGCTCAGCACTTGCTCCTAAAGCATTTTTATATAGGTAAAGCACTTGTATACTAAACAAAGTACTACATTAGCCTAGAATCCCCTTGAGTACCTATTTCCCTATAGGTCTCTTCTGACTCAGTTACACAGCAAACTTTTTCACTTTTTCTAGCATGTCGAAGGGTCAGTTGCTAGCGTCCTCTCCTGTTCAGCTGGTGAATCTGGGCATCTTGAGGCAATGTTACAATTGCCTCATGTACGCAGACAACCCACTCCTTCTCCCACAAAACACAAATACATGTGAGAGATGCAACTATATAGCCAAACTGGAGGCTGAGCTCTCTCAACTCAGGACTGGCAAGACCAGACAGGAAGAGAAGGAAACCACACACACCACAAACCCAGTTTCACATAGAACTATCACAACTGCAAAACAAACACATAAACACACAAAGACATACTCGGAGGCACTGATCAAAAATCTACCAAAACTACAGAGGCCTCCAAAGCAGACACCCAAGCAACTGCCACCTCAAGACATAAGACATGCAACACATAGTTCTCAAAGTCAGTGTGCTAAACAGTCACAGCCCTTAAGGCCAAACACAATGCCAGACACACTTGTTATAGGTGACTCCATAGTCAGACACACTGACGTCCCACTCACCAGACTGAACAAGGAAAAGATCACAGTAAGCTGCCTGTCAGGCGCTAGAATCCGCCACATAACACAAGCACTCAGGTCACTCCACAGCAAGTACAAGTATGACTCAGTCATTGTCCATGCCAGTGTGAGTGACCTGAGACGTACCTCCCTGGACTACATGAAAAGAGACATAGAGGAGCTCTCAGATTATGTAGCCCAGGCCGGTATGACCCTGACCCTGAGCAGTATCCTACCCTCACCAAGAATGATGCCACAATACAGAGACAAAATGATCAGCTTTAATAATTGGCTTAATTACTGGTGTCATTCTAAGGGGATCCAATGTCTGTCTGCCTGGGATGACATGCTTGACAAGCCACGCTGCTTCGCAAGGGATGGCTTGCACCTGTCACCCCTGGTCTTCCGGATATTGGCAAAGGCTCTTGCCACCCCCATAGTGCCTTTTTTAGGCAAGGCTCAAATGATAAACCTACCGCCCTAGAAAACAAAAATGGAGAAAAATTAAGGGTAATACTGCTCAATGCCAGAAGTCTAAACCTCAAGATGCACGCCCTCGAAGCCCTCCTCAGTATGGAGAACATCGATGTCTGTGCTGTGACTGAAACCTGGTTCAAGGCTCCTGAGAGCACCCCAGCACTATCAGGTTATACCTCATATCATGCGTTCCGGCCCCAAAATCCGGACCGAACCACAAAAGGAGGGGGAGTATCCATATTCATAAAGGATACCCACATCTCCAGGTTAGTGGCAACGCACGAAGCATCGGAGACCATCCAGGTGCAATTAACCATAGGTAAAACTGCCCTACAGTTTGTAACATGCTACAGACCACCTTCTCAAACTCAGGAAACCCACACAGCCTTCCTGAAGACACTGGAGAGTATGAATGTCTCTCCAAACACCATCATATTGGGTGACTTCAACTACCCAAACATAGACTGGGAACATTACTCAAGCCCCAACACCCTAGCCCAAAGGTTCCTTGAGTTCATAAACTCAAATGCTATGGAACAACTAGTCACCATTCCCACAAGAGGAGAAAATATACTAGACCTGATCATCACAAACATGGGGACAAAATGCTCCACACCGAAGTATATCCCTCATTGGTGAGATCAGACCATAAATTAATCTCACTGGAGATCCACATCCCGCCCCACCCCAGCAAAAAGACCACAGTGAAGAACTTCTCAAAAGCAAACTTCACACTTCTTAAGACTGGAGTGGTATCCTTCAAGGCCCCTGAGCCAGTGGAAACCACAACCCACGCTGCTGAAACCCTTACAAATGCCTTCTACGAGCACCTCCAGGAATGTATGGATCAAGCAATCCCTAATAAAATCAAGACCCTTTCCACCAAAGGCAGGCGCCCGGTCTGGTGGACTCCAGCCATAAACAAACTCTACAACAAGAGGAGAAAGCTACTACATGACAGAGCAAAATCCCTAAATGGGAAGGCATCTCTGATCAATACTAGCAAAAAACTACGATCACTCATAAAATCATCCAAGGCCAACTTTGAGAGAAAAATCACTAATGACACAAAAGACAATCATAAAGCCTTCTTTAGCTATGTTAGAAACCTGGGTGGAAACTCCCAGATATGCTCAGAATTAGTCCAAAATTATAACAAAATCACTGAACCCACAGACATTGCCAACATACTGGCAGACAGGTTCAGTGCAAATTTCTCCCCTCCCTCCCCCCCAAAAGGAGAAATATCTATCCCACCAGAGTCTAGCCTCCCAAACGTCTCAGATGCCCAGGTGAGAGCTGCTCTCTAAAGCAAAAAACACAGCATCAATGGGACCAGACGGTGTCCCCGGCTGTGTGCTACATGAACTCAATGAGGAACTAAACCCACACATAAGGCTGCTGTTTAATCTTAGCCTTACTACAGGATACGTACCCAAAGAATGGCGTACGGCAACTGTGGTCCCACTCCACAAAGGCGGTGCTTCTATGGACCCTGGAAATTACCACCCCATAAGCTTGACGAGCCTTGTCTGCAAAGCTATGGAGAGGATCATAATGGAACTCATAAATAAAGACATCGGGGACCTACAGACACTGGATCCTACCCAATTTGGCTTGGTCAAGGGCAGATCCTGCCTCTTGAACTTGGTCGACTTTTTCGAAACAGTCACTAAGGCCATTGATGAGGGTAAGGCAGTTCACACAGCCTACCTTGACCTAGCAAAAGCGTTCGACACAATACCCCACTCGGGCATCATAGAAAAGCTCACCAGCTTAGATGTAAACCCATATGTCACAAGATGGGTTGCAAACTGGCTCAAGGACAGAACACACAGGGTTAGAGTTGCTGGTGCCATGTCAGACTCTAAGCCGGTCACGAGCGGTGTCCCACAGGGCTCAGTCCTGGGCCCCCTCTTGTTCGGCATTTATTTTTCTGAAGTGCAGGCAAACATAGGAGGATTGTGGCTGACAAAATTTGCAGATGACTGCAAACTGGGCACCATAATTGACACTCCATCAGACACAGACATCCTCCAGAAAGGTCTCATAGAAATGGATAACTGGTGCCAGAGCCATGGCCTTAAGCTAAATGCCAAAAAATGTATAGTCATACCCTTTGGGAAAAACAAGGTAACCCCTAATTACCACATAAATGGTAATCCATTAAACACGGAAGAAGTTATCAGGGACCTGGGGACCCAAGTTGACAGTAACCTCTCTTTTGACACTCACATTGCCAAAGTGGTTAGGAAGACCTTCTACATTGCCCACCTGATCATGAAGGGATTCACATCCAGATCAGGAGAGGTCATTGTACCCCTGTACTCTTCACTTATCAGACCAATGATTGAGTACAACGCCCCATTCGGAATGTACCTTACCCAACACCTGCAGCAGTTGGAAAGACCCCAAAAGTTCCTCACCAAAAGGATAAAGGGGCTCAAACATATGTCATACGATGCCCGACTGAAGAAACTCCAGCTTTATTCAGTCGCATACCGTCTGCTCAGAGGTGATCTGTGCCTGACATACAAGGCCATGTCCAACCGGAATTAATGGACATGCTCCACCTCAAAAAATCCAAATCCGCCAGAGCCACGAGAGCAAGAGACTTAAACCTCAACACGGATATAAATAGGACGTGCTGGAGGGACAGATTCATCACCCAGAGACTCCCTACACTATGGAACAGAATCCCAGTCCATGTGAGGCAGAGCCCCTCACTGACTCTGTTCAAGAGAAATCTTGACGAGTGGATGGGAGATCGTAGGTTTATCCCGGGAATCATCTCTGTATCACTGCTGGACAGAGGCACAGCAAACTAATGGGTATAGTATTCTCATCCTAAGGGGTGGTGAAAGCCACACACACTCTGGCTAGGCTTATAAATGCCCTAGGGCAGATAGCCTAGTATGAACCTATGAACCTATGAACCTAAGAAGTCATCTACCCCACAGGTAACATAGGAAGTCAAAAGAACCAGAAATCAGTCAGAATGCTACCATCACAGACGTCATCTACTCCACAGGCAACATAGAAAGTCAGAGAAGTGTCATCAGGGAAGTCAGTCAAAACTCATATATTCCACAGGCAATATACAGTACTACCATTATAGAAATCATCTTCTCCATAGGCAACATAGAAAGTCATAAAAGTACCATCAAAGTAGTCAGTCAAACTGCTACCAATACAGAGCATATCTATTCCACAGGCAATATAGAAAATCAGAAAAGCACTATTAGAGCAGTCAAAATGTAACCATCGCAGAAGTCATCTACTCCACAAGCAACATAATAATTCAGAGAAGTACCATCAGGGAAGTCAGACTACTACCATCACAGAACTCTTCTACTCCACAGCCAACATATAAAGTCATAGAAGTAGCAGTAGTTAGTCAGAGTACTACCATTATAGAAGTCACCTACTCCACAGGCAACATAGAAATTCAGAGAAGTACCATCATTGAAGTCAGTCATGGCAGTTCAGGTAGCATGAAGCATCCAATTGAAACTGGTGACAATAATTGTTCAATGAAGGATATTAGTGAGCAAGTCACATGTACCAGTATTACAGAAAACTCGAAAGTTGTCATACATCACTGGAAGCTGCACACTTTCTACTTTTCAAAGTGTTCACAGAAAACTTATTGAAAGACCAGTTGAATTTTGTGATATGTTAAGTCAAAAAGTATGGCCTCTATGGGTTAGGCTATGCATTGTTTTCAACACTAGCAAAAGAATGGATGAGCACAAATGCATGCATCTTTTGGGGGAAAAACCCAGAAAATATTAAAATCACTGTAGATGATTGAAATGCTAAAGTTGTTATAAAAACTACAACTGGAATATCAGGCAGGTTTGACATTGGTATATAAAATGAAGCAGGCATAAGAACTGTTCATTTTCTTCCAATTTAATTCAGGAGTCACAGCAAACGCTATCTTGCAGCAGCCTAAGAGATGGCTTTACATATGGTTTATTCGATATCATCAGATGGATATTACCACAATAAGCTTGACAATATCCTTGTCAATCAGAGATGAAAGAGTTCTATACAGTCAGCAAAATTAAGATGCAGAGCTAACTGGATAAGATCATCAGATTCTTACTTAAAGCTTAAACTTATAGAAAACAACAAAAATGACTAGGCCAGTGAGGTTTGAGCTGAGCAATATTACAAATGAACATCTACTGGAGGTGAAGAATAGATGCAAGATATTAGTCGTGATGGGCAGAGTACATGAACTATGGACAGAAGTTTGAATATTAACCAGGAAGTGGCAACAATAATTCTGACTAGAAAGAAGATTAAGAAGGCAAAATGACTGTCTGTGTGAAGGCTTTAGAAGTGTCTGAGGAAAGAATAAATATCTAAAGACAATGAGGATAGGGTTTGTTATGTAAAACTTTAATGCAGAATTTCACAAATAATAACAAGGAGAATTGTATAAACAAGCAATGCAAAGAACTAGAAGAAGACAATAAAACGTGAACAAAATCTTTTTAAGAACATGTATTATATTAGGGGAAACTTCCAGATAAAAGTGGACATGTCTAAAGACATAAAATGGGAGAAAACCTGACAGAAACAGAAGGGAAAAGATCACAGAATTTAGTCATAGTACCACCACAGAAGTCAGTTGCTCCAAAGAGAACATTGACAAGAACACCAACATCACTAACATGTACAATGATGTGTTCTCTAAATAGAGCCAAACATCCTGAAGAGTGAAGATAAATGGACATTAGAAAGCATTGCTAATTAGGGTGAACCATCAGCTGAATTGTTTAAAATCCTTCATGATGATAATGTAACACTGCTGTATTTAAGTTGCCAGGAGTTGTGGAAACCAGGACAGCAGCTATTGTATTGGAGAATTTCATTTTGTATTCAAGTCCCAGAAAAGGGCATTGCTACAGACTGTTCCAGTTATCAGTCTCACTTGTAGAAAGTACTACAGTCCACAAATCAGCAGAACTATTTTCTCAGTGCTAAAACTGGGGTGACTACAATCCAAGCCAAGTGCAAGTTTGAAATGGCAGAAGTTCAGTGTCAAAGAGGACATGTTGGAAGAGAAATTTATTCAAATTCAGATGACCATGAACTTGGAAAGCATTGAAGTCAAAGAAAAAAACAAGTTTCAATGGACTTTGACTTGAGAAAGAAGACAGCAAACACTGGCATTGTTGAACCCCTGGAGACAATCATTGCCTTCCCCAACTGCATCCACTCTAGAATTTATTGAAAGAAGAGAAAAAGTACAGTAGGGCTTTTGTTATTAAAAGACTTCTAAAAGAAGATGAATTGTGCTTAAAACCATTGAAAGAACAGTAAACTATCCAAAACATTATGGTCTGCTTAGGAAAGTTTTATGAGTTTAGTTATTTGGTACATCCATTAAATGAAGTTTTTACTAATTTATCCAAACCACTGTGCATGTGGTATATGTTTTATGTTGCATAACAACAATAAAGTAGATTTTGACTTACAATCCTTTCTAAAATGTTACAATGGTTACAATAATTTTTACAGACTGCACATGATTAAACTGAGTATTTTTTGTGCTTTTTACATAACATCTACTTCCTTGCTTGCTATGTTATCTTTACATAAATGAACTTCACCATTTCTATATAAATCATTGTTTAATTAAAAAGAAATACTTAAATATTTTGCTGTGGCTCTTTTTCCCTTCAGCGGGATTATTTTCCTAGTTTATAACAGTGCATATGCCTGCTATGCTGTGGAAGGAGAATGTGACTTGATATAGGTAGTCAACCATCTTTTCCAAGCATGCACTGAAAATACTTGTACATGTGCTGTGTGCTTCACAGGAATTATTTGTTTCTACTACCACATCCACAGCAAAACCATGTGCAGCTGAATGTAAATGGTTGTCTTTCTACACATGATGTCAGAGCTTCTTAAGATGATCTTTTTATAACCACCAAACCCAGCATCCCACTTTCCCACATCCACCCTGGTAATCAACTAACCAGACTACACCTCCCTTTGGCAAATTCCCTGATTTGCCTCTGATTCTGACACAACTGGAACATTCTTTTGTTCTCAAGCTTTTTTTTTTCAGTGTTAAACAGGAACAAAAAAACAAAAATACCAGCACATTAACACTTCTAATTACCATATTACTTAGCTCTGACACAGTTAAATCAACAACGCACATTCTAAGGAAAGTTAAACAAATAAAATAAAAATCTTAACTTATGTCGTCTTAAGTTGCCAATGCTATTGGTTAGAATTTAATGATATTCTCTTACAGGAAGTGTTTGTTTAACATTTATAAATACATTTATGAGTTCCACTAAATGAAATATATTGTCTTTCACTATAAATATAGTAAAACTAACCACTGTGTTACAGCCAGAACTCACCACAACTTCTGATGAAGTCCTCGTTCTGAGGGGATGAAAGCACTTAATGAATACTTTTTAACATTTTTATGGTTTAATAAAACGTTTGATACTTGTGGAAAGTTGTGCTGAGTTCTGGTTGCAACACAGTGATTTTACTATTTTTATTTTCATTTTGGCAGTCACTGGGGTCATTGTTTAAGCAGTTTTGGAGTAAAACTAACCATTTATATTTCTTATCATGAAAAATGTTTTAGCTTAAAATATAAATACATGCCTACATATGTTTTGAAGATTAAAGTCCAATACAAATCTTTTACTTAAAGGATAAATCCATTGTTTCAGAAAATAAAAGCTCTGCAATCAGAGAATAAAATTCACTTGTTTTTAAGCTTTTTAATTTCAGAAAGTTTTCCAGTAATTCAGCTCGCCCTTTCTCCTGAGGGATATATACTTTTCCAATCCATTTCTTTAGTGCTATTAAGGTTTTTACTTATGTTGACAAAAGTGGATGCTTCTTTCAGTGTGTCAAATATAGCTTATTCAGAAAGAAATAATTTGATCTTTACAGGAAACACCACAATGGCTTTAATATCGTTATTTTAAGCTTCTTGATTAGTGGTAAGCTCATTACTTTACTGAAATAATCATTGTGAAATCTGACTACATGTTCACCCATTTTAATGAGTGGGCTGGACAATGGTGTTTTTAATATTTGATCTTTTTCTAAGCTAGACATAAACTTAACTATAATTGAACATGGTGATGAGTTTTCCTTCTTTGAAGGCGCTCTAAGGGATCTATGTGTCTTTCAATTCCAAAAGATAAAGTTTCAGGTAGATTTGATGTTTTATGTAGCCAGGTTGTTAAGAAGTTGATTATATTGTCTCTTCATACTTTTCAGGTAAACCATAAATTCTAATGTTATTTCATCTCCGTCTATTTTCTAACTCATCAACTTTAACTATGAGCCAGTTATTTTGTTTTAAAATAAATTTATTCTGAGACTCTCCATCAGTTGTTCTCCTTCATGATCATGTAAAGCTTCTTCCATACTGTTGATTTGTGCTCTTTGTTGTTTCATAAGAATTTCTAAATGTTCCCTCTTCTTTCTGGTCTCTTCTTTGAAACTTTCTATTTTGATATCCAGTTTGTCCATTTTAAGTAATACATCTGGCATACTAGGCATTACTGACTGGATGTCTTTTTTTAACACAAGAATCCTGCATACCATTTCTTGAATGGCTTGTTAAGACTCTTATCTTTAACCAAACAGCTGAAATTCTGACAGGAAAATTACAGCTTTTGAAGAACTTGAAACTATAACTCTTTTCTCTGACTATTAGTGAATAAAATTAGCTAACAAATGTCTCCACATTTTAACTTTTTGAATATATTTTCTTTCAGAGAAACTTTTTCAGTCACAGAGCTTTCACTAGTTTCTGCTCTCAGTTAGCTATCTTGGCCATGCCCCCATGGAGATCATTTTTAACAATGTTAAACAGTAATGGTCATAGGACTGATCCATGAGAAACATTAACACAGACAGAGAGAGAAAAAGAGATGTTGAGTATTTGCTCAGCCATTTTACAGATTGTTGCCTATTTTATACCATAAAAGGATTCAATGTTGAAGTCCTAAAGAAGAGAGTTTGGTTAGTGATTTTTCATGAGAGACTGTATTAAAGCCTTTAGACAGGTCTCAGAAAAGAGAAGAGACAAGGTTGCCTGTATTTCTTTGAAAATGTATTGTGTTAGTTTGCTGAGATTGATAAATAAGATTATTGCTGCTAAGGTAGTTGAGAAGCTGAGAATGGATTTGTTTTTCAAAAATTTTAATAGAGAAGATAGGATAGGTATAGGTCTATATTTTGAGAATTTGGAATTGCTACCTTTGCCCCCCACCACACAAACATGCACACACACACACACACACACACACACACACACACACACACACACACACACACACACACACACACACACACAGCTTTTCCATTGAAGACCAAAAGCAAGAAAAAGCAAAAAAAAAAAAAATAAATAATAAATAAATAAATATACATATGTTCCTTCTAGCTAGATGACCAGATGCATAACAACCTCCTCTCTCCTGCCATTCAGGTCCCATTTCTGTGCCTTTACTCTGACCTTCCTCAGATGCATTCAAATCTGTGTGCTGTAGCACTCTGTGTGACGTCTAAACTGTAGCAACAGTTGGTGCAGTTTATACTCTACCTGTATAAATACTATGGCACTTAGGTTTTAGTTAAAAACAATTTCCTTCTTACAAATTGTAGCAAACTGCTTGTATAAATGTAGCAAACAGTTGATACAGTTTACACCCTGCCTGCACAGAGTGAGACAGCACTCAAGTTTTAGTTAAAAAAAGAGATTGTTTTTTCTTTTGAACTGTAGCAAACTGCTTGCTACAATGTAGCATGTAGTTGCTATCATTTAGACAACACACGGAGTGCTACAGTGCTCAACTTTGACTGCAAATGCAATACCTGCTACTGCTCCCAATGTGGAACAACTAGTACAGTAAAATTTGACCAGTCCATGACAGAATCTGATCATGGATAGGAAAATATAACTTTAATCATTTTAATTTTTTCTTGCGTTCTCTGAGGCCACAGGCTGTCTGACCACTGCTTTCATTTAAAGTAGTCAAACTGCAGGCAGTCATTAAAATATTGGAGACAGTCATCATGAACTTCCTCAGTGAACAAGATGCTCTCTGTCCTAAAAATCTACTGGTCTGGAACAATTGGTGACACTTGGATCATGCTATAGTGGCACATGGATCATGCTAATGTGGCACTTGTGTCATGCTGTAGAGTCACTTAGAGTATCCAGTCTAATGCCCCTTTTTTCCCATTTTTGCACATGGCATCACTGTGTCACTTCAGCAGTGGCAGCCCTCTCATGACATTATTCCATTCCACATGCACATTCATGCCTATGGCCAATTTAGACTGTCCAATCCACCTAATGCATGTCTTTGGAATGTGGGAAGAAACTGGAGCACCCAGAAGAAACCCACACAAACACAGGGAGGAGATGCAGATTCAGCACAGAAGGCACCCCAGCAGAGAATTGAACTGGGGAATCTCATGCTGTGAGGTGACAATGCTATCCGCTTTTCCACTGTGCCACACAGTACCCAATCTATTCATCCTAAATTTTCTTATAAATGTAGGAGGTGTATACATTCCCAACATAGGGCACTAGGATCTATTATTTTTATACCACATCCCTGAATACATTAGCTCAGGGAAGAAGAGAGGCATAAGGCATGAGTGAGGTACGCATTTGGCCAGTAGGATATCCTGATGATGAGACTTTGCTTCTGCTGTAATAAACCAGACATGTCAAGTACTACATATTTTAATGAACAGCACTCTGTCAGAACCCTTCCATAATAAGAGATAAGGTAATATTCCACAATGCTGAAATTATACAGCATCAGTTCATCAAAGTTTATGATGCACTGTATTCTATAGATCCCAAAACAGTTTCACTCCCAATCTTTTATACTTCCCTTCATTTGATAGTATATCATTTTGAAGATGACAATTCAGGAGGTTGTTATATAGGAAGCAGACACAGATACATGCTTGTCTTATTGTTATAAACCTATTGCAATGATATTTGTCTGTATAGCTTTAAATTTGTGAGTGTGTGTGTGTGTGTGTGTGTGTGTGTGTGTGTGTGTGTGTGTGTGTGTGTGTGTGTGTGTATGTATATATGTATATATATATATATATATATATATATATATATATATATATATATATATATAAATATATGTAGGTCCAGGACTAATGCTTGAGTGGCCATTTCACCGAATGTGAAATGGCTGGGCATACTTACGCGAAAGTGCTTTTCACCGAAGAAGCACTTTCGCGTAAGTATGCCTGTTGCGGAGATCGCACTACAGTGGGGATAAGGGAAAATTCCCTTTTCCCCACTGTAGTGTGACCTCTGAGTGAGAATATAAAAGTGGGGAGTGTGGGGGTGCAAGGGGGCTTGCCCCCCTGCAAAAACGTAAATGTAATGTTTAATTTTTTTAACACACTTTAACGAAAGTTCTTTTTCGGTGAAAGCACTTTTGTTAAAGTGTTTTCAGTGATAGTGGATTCGGACTGTTGAATTTTCATTCAACAGCCCTAGAGCCATATACATATATATATATGTGTGTGTGTATATATATATATATATATATATATATATATATATATATATATATATATATATACATATATATATATATATATATATATATATATATATATATATATATATATATATATATATCTCTTGTTTTCCCGCCTTACTGAGCTAGAGTAGTCCAGTTTCAGAGCTTGCTGATCCCTGGACTTTGTTTGCAGTTCCTGTTACTGATTCTTTGCCAAATTTGGAGGTAGGAAATTCCCTTGCTTACCAGTGGGAGTGGGAAGCATTGAGCTGCCTGTTGGTCCAGTTTTGTGAGGTTTCAGCCAGTAACTTGTAGTCTGTTGGTCGTTTTGGGCCAGTTCCTAGCTTCTTTCAGCCCCCTGATATAAAACACGCTAAACGAGCGTTTTTCAGCTTGTACCTACTCAGCACAGATCCTCGTGGTGGCCAGCAGAGTAATCCAAGCTTCAGAGAGCTAAAAAACTGACTTTACCTGATTTAAGTATATTTTTGTGGCTTTCCACTTCTATTTATCTAGCAACTGTATTTTGCCTGCTTGCTGATACATTGTTATTGTTTTTCTGCATTTATTCTGTTATTGCACTTGAATTCTCAGTTTGTTACTTTTAAAATCTGTAATTGTTGCAAATTGTTTGTGTAGGCTGTGATAGCCGATTTATAGCATTTATAAGTGTCTACTGTATCTGTTTCTGCTTGTTTCTGAAAAAAAAAAAAAATATCTCTTGTTTTCCCGCCTTACTGAGCTAGAGTAGTCCAGTTTCAGAGCTTGCTGATCCCTGGACTTTGTTTGCAGTTCCTGTTACTGATTCTTTGCCAAATTTGGAGGTAGGAAGTTCCCTTGCTTACCAGTGGGAGTGGGAAGCATTGAGCTGCCTGTTGGTCCAGTTTTGTGAGGTTTCAGCCAGTAACTTGTAGTCTATTGGTCGTTTTGGGCCAGTTCCTAGCTTCTTTCAGCCCCTGATATAAAACACGCTAAATGCGCGTTTTCCAGCTTGTACCTACTCAGCACAGATCCTCGTGGTGGCCAGCAGAGTAATCCAAGCTTCAGAGAGCTAAAAAAGCGACTTTACCTGATTTAAGTATATTTTTTGTGGCTTTCCACTTCTATTTATCTAGCAACTGTATTTCGCCTGCTTGCTGATACATTGTTATTGTTTTTCTGCATTTATTCTGTTATTGCACTTGAATTCTCAGTTTGTTACTTTTAAAATCTGTAATTGTTGCAAATTGTTTGTGTAGGCTGTGATAGCCGATTTATAGCATTTATAAGTGTCTACTGTATCTGTTTCTGCTTGTTTCTGAAAAAAAAAAAAAATATCTCTTGCCTTACTGAGCTAGAGTAGTCCAGTTTCAGAGCTTGCTGATCCCTGGACTTTGTTTGCAGTTCCTGTTACTGATTCTTTGCCAAATTTGGAGGTAGGAAGTTCCCTTGCTTACCAGTGGGAGTGGGAAGCATTGAGCTGCCTGTTGGTCCAGTTTTGTGAGGTTTCAGCCAGTAACTTGTAGTCTATTGGTCGTTTTGGGCCAGTTCCTAGCTTCTTTCAGCCCCTGATATAAAACACGCTAAGCGCGTTTTCAGCTTGTACCTACTCAGCACAGATCCTCGTGGTGGCCAGCAGAGTAATCCAAGCTTCAGAGAGCTAA
The DNA here is from genome assembly GCF_019279795.1 of Protopterus annectens. NCBI lineage: Eukaryota > Metazoa > Chordata > Ceratodontiformes > Protopteridae > Protopterus > Protopterus annectens. Next base: position 928,827,343 of record NC_056727.1, on the reverse strand, counting down.
AAAACTGACTTTACCTGATTTAAGTATATTTTTGTGGCTTTCCACTTCTATTTATCTAGCAACTGTATTTTGCCTGCTTGCTGATACATTGTTATTGTTTTTCTGCATTTATTCTGTTATTGCACTTGAATTCTCAGTTTGTTACTTTTAAAATCTGTAATTGTTGCAAATTGTTTGTGTAGGCTGTGATAGCCGATTTATAGCATTTATAAGTGTCTACTGTATCTGTTTCTGCTTGTTTCTGAAAAAAAAAAAAAAAATATCTCTTGTTTTCCGCCTTACTGAGCTAGAGTAGTCCAGTTTCAGAGCTTGCTGATCCCTGGACTTTGTTTGCAGTTCCTGTTACTGATTCTTTGCCAAATTTGGAGGTAGGAAGTTCCCTTGCTTACCAGTGGGAGTGGGAAGCATTGAGCTGCCTGTTGGTCCAGTTTTGTGAGGTTTCAGCCAGTAACTTGTAGTCTATTGGTCGTTTTGGGCCAGTTCCTAGCTTCTTTCAGCCCCTGATATAAAACACGCTAAACGTGCGTTTTTCAGCTTGTACCTACTCAGCACAGATCCTCGTGGTGGCCAGCAGAGTAATCCAAGCTTCAGAGAGCTAAAAAAGCGACTTTACCTGATTTAAGTATATTTTTGTGGCTTTCCACTTCTATTTATCTAGCAACTGTATTTCGCCTGCTTGCTGATACATTGTTATTGTTTTTCTGCATTTATTCTGTTATTGCACTTGAATTCTCAGTTTGTTACTTTTAAAATCTGTAATTGTTGCAAATTGTTTGTGTAGGCTGTGATAGCCGATTTATAGCATTTATAAGTGTCTACTGTATCTGTTTCTGCTTGTTTCTGAAAAAAAAAAAAAAAATATCTCTTGTTTTCCCGCCTTACTGAGCTAGAGTAGTCCAGTTTCAGAGCTTGCTGATCCCTGGACTTTGTTTGCAGTTCCTGTTACTGATTCTTTGCCAAATTTGGAGGTAGGAAGTTCCCTTGCTTACCAGTGGGAGTGGGAAGCATTGAGCTGCCTGTTGGTCCAGTTTTGTGAGGTTTCAGCCAGTAACTTGTAGTCTATTGGTCGTTTTGGGCCAGTTCCTAGCTTCTTTCAGCCCCTGATATAAAACACGCTAAACGCGCGTTTTTCAGCTTGTACCTACTCAGCACAGATCCTCGTGGTGGCCAGCAGAGTAATCCAAGCTTCAGAGAGCTAAAAAAGCGACTTTACCTGATTTAAGTATATTTTTTGTGGCTTTCCACTTCTATTTATCTAGCAACTGTATTTCGCCTGCTTGCTGATACATTGTTATTGTTTTTCTGCATTTATTCTGTTATTGCACTTGAATTCTCAGTTTGTTACTTTTAAAATCTGTAATTGTTGCAAATTGTTTGTGTAGGCTGTGATAGCCGATTTATAGCATTTATAAGTGTCTACTGTATCTGTTTCTGCTTGTTTCTGAAAAAAAAAAAAAAAATATCTCTTGTTTTCCCGCCTTACTGAGCTAGAGTAGTCCAGTTTCAGAGCTTGCTGATCCCTGGACTTTGTTTGCAGTTCCTGTTACTGATTCTTTGCCAAATTTGGAGGTAGGAAGTTCCCTTGCTTACCAGTGGGAGTGGGAAGCATTGAGCTGCCTGTTGGTCCAGTTTTGTGAGGTTTCAGCCAGTAACTTGTAGTCTATTGGTCGTTTTGGGCCAGTTCCTAGCTTCTTTCAGCCCCTGATATAAAACACGCTAAACGCGTTTTGCAGCTTGTACCTACTCAGCACAGATCCTCGTGGTGGCCAGCAGAGTAATCCAAGCTTCAGAGAGCTAAAAAACTGACTTTACCTGATTTAAGTATATTTTTGTGGCTTTCCACTTCTATTTATCTAGCAACTGTATTTTGCCTGCTTGCTGATACATTGTTATTGTTTTTCTGCATTTATTCTGTTATTGCACTTGAATTCTCAGTTTGTTACTTTTAAAATCTGTAATTGTTGCAAATTGTTTGTGTAGGCTGTGATAGCCGATTTATAGCATTTATAAGTGTCTACTGTATCTGTTTCTGCTTGTTTCTGAAAAAAAAAAAAAAAATATCTCTTGTTTTCCCGCCTTACTGAGCTAGAGTAGTCCAGTTTCAGAGCTTGCTGATCCCTGGACTTTGTTTGCAGTTCCTGTTACTGATTCTTTGCCAAATTTGGAGGTAGGAAGTTCCCTTGCTTACCAGTGGGAGTGGGAAGCATTGAGCTGCCTGTTGGTCCAGTTTTGTGAGGTTTCAGCCAGTAACTTGTAGTCTATTGGTCGTTTTGGGCCAGTTCCTAGCTTCTTTCACCCCCTGATATAAAACACGCTAAACGCGCGTTTTCAGCTTGTACCTACTCAGCACAGATCCTCGTGGTGGCCAGCAGAGTAATCCAAGCTTCAGAGAGCTAAAAAACTGACTTTACCTGATTTAAGTATATTTTTTGTGGCTTTCCACTTCTATTTATCTAGCAACTGTATTTTGCCTGCTTGCTGATACATTGTTATTGTTTTTCTGCATTTATTCTGTTATTGCACTTGAATTCTCAGTTTGTTACTTTTAAAATCTGTAATTGTTGCAAATTGTTTGTGTAGGCTGTGATAGCCGATTTATAGCATTTATAAGTGTCTACTGTATCTGTTTCTGCTTGTTTCTGAAAAAAAAAAAAATATCTCTTGTTTTCCCGCCTTACTGAGCTAGAGTAGTCCAGTTTCAGAGCTTGCTGATCCCTGGACTTTGTTTGCAGTTCCTGTTACTGATTCTTTGCCAAATTTGGAGGTAGGAAGTTCCCTTGCTTACCAGTGGGAGTGGGAAGCATTGAGCTGCCTGTTGGTCCAGTTTTGTGAGGTTTCAGCCAGTAACTTGTAGTCTATTGGTCGTTTTGGGCCAGTTCCTAGCTTCTTTCAGCCCCCTGATATAAAACACGCTAAACGCGCGTTTTTCAGCTTGTACCTACTCAGCACAGATCCTCGTGGTGGCCAGCAGAGTAATCCAAGCTTCAGAGAGCTAAAAAAGCGACTTTACCTGATTTAAGTATATTTTTTGTGGCTTTCCACTTCTATTTATCTAGCAACTGTATTTTGCCTGCTTGCTGATACATTGTTATTGTTTTTCTGCATTTATTCTGTTATTGCACTTGAATTCTCAGTTTGTTACTTTTAAAATCTGTAATTGTTGCAAATTGTTTGTGTAGGCTGTGATAGCCGATTTATAGCATTTATAAGTGTCTACTGTATCTGTTTCTGCTTGTTTCTGAAAAAAAAAAAAAATATCTCTTGTTTTCCCGCCTTACTGAGCTAGAGTAGTCCAGTTTCAGAGCTTGCTGATCCCTGGACTTTGTTTGCAGTTCCTGTTACTGATTCTTTGCCAAATTTGGAGGTAGGAAGTTCCCTTGCTTACCAGTGGGAGTGGGAAGCATTGAGCTGCCTGTTGGTCCAGTTTTGTGAGGTTTCAGCCAGTAACTTGTAGTCTATTGGTCGTTTTGGGCCAGTTCCTAGCTTCTTTCAGCCCCTGATATAAAACACGCTAAACGCGCATTTTCAGCTTGTACCTACTCAGCACAGATCCTCGTGGTGGCCAGCAGAGTAATCCAAGCTTCAGAGAGCTAAAAAAGCGACTTTACCTGATTTAAGTATATTTTTGTGGCTTTCCACTTCTATTTATCTAGCAACTGTATTTTGCCTGCTTGCTGATACATTGTTATTGTTTTTCTGCATTTATTCTGTTATTGCACTTGAATTCTCAGTTTGTTACTTTTAAAATCTGTAATTGTTGCAAATTGTTTGTGTAGGCTGTGATAGCCGATTTATAGCATTTATAAGTGTCTACTGTATCTGTTTCTGCTTGTTTCTGAAAAAAAAAAAAAAAATATCTCTTGTTTTGGGGCCTTACTGAGCTAGAGTAGTCCAGTTTCAGAGCTTGCTGATCCCTGGACTTTGTTTGCAGTTCCTGTTACTGATTCTTTGCCAAATTTGGAGGTAGGAAGTTCCCTTGCTTACCAGTGGGAGTGGGAAGCATTGAGCTGCCTGTTGGTCCAGTTTTGTGAGGTTTCAGCCAGTAACTTGTAGTCTATTGGTCGTTTTGGGCCAGTTCCTAGCTTCTTTCAGCCCCTGATATAAAACACGCTAAACGCTGCGTTTTCAGGTAGTACCTACGCAACACAGAGCCTCGTGGAGGCCAGCAGAGTAATGCAAGCTTCAGAGAGCTAAAAAGCGACTTTACCTGATTTAAGTATATTTTTGTGGCTTTCCACTTCTATTTATCTAGCAACTGTATTTTGCCTGCTTGCTGATACATTGTTATTGTTTTTCTGCATTTATTCTGTTATTGCACTTGAATTCTCAGTTTGTTACTTTTAAAATCTGTAATTGTTGCAAATTGTTTGTGTAGGCTGTGATAGCCGATTTATAGCATTTATAAGTGTCTACTGTATCTGTTTCTGCTTGTTTCTGAAAAAAAAAAAAAATATCTCTTGTTTTCCCGCCTTACTGAGCTAGAGTAGTCCAGTTTCAGAGCTTGCTGATCCCTGGACTTTGTTTGCAGTTCCTGTTACTGATTCTTTGCCAAATTTGGAGGTAGGAAGTTCCCTTGCTTACCAGTGGGAGTGGGAAGCATTGAGCTGCCTGTTGGTCCAGTTTTGTGAGGTTTCAGCCAGTAACTTGTAGTCTATTGGTCGTTTTGGGCCAGTTCCTAGCTTCTTTCAGCCCCCTGATATAAAACACGCTAAACACGCGTTTTTCAGCTTGTACCTACTCAGCACAGATCCTCGTGGTGGCCAGCAGAGTAATCCAAGCTTCAGAGAGCTAAAAAACTGACTTTACCTGATTTAAGTATATTTTTGTGGCTTTCCACTTCTATTTATCTAGCAACTGTATTTTGCCTGCTTGCTGATACATTGTTATTGTTTTTCTGCATTTATTCTGTTATTGCACTTGAATTCTCAGTTTGTTACTTTTAAAATCTGTAATTGTTGCAAATTGTTTGTGTAGGCTGTGATAGCCGATTTATAGCATTTATAAGTGTCTACTGTATCTGTTTCTGCTTGTTTCTGAAAAAAAAAAAAAAAATATCTCTTGTTTTCCCGCCTTACTGAGCTAGAGTAGTCCAGTTTCAGAGCTTGCTGATCCCTGGACTTTGTTTGCAGTTCCTGTTACTGATTCTTTGCCAAATTTGGAGGTAGGAAGTTCCCTTGCTTACCAGTGGGAGTGGGAAGCATTGAGCTGCCTGTTGGTCCAGTTTTGTGAGGTTTCAGCCAGTAACTTGTAGTCTATTGGTCGTTTTGGGCCAGTTCCTAGCTTCTTTCAGCCCCTGATATAAAACACGCTAAACGCGCGTTTTTCAGCTTGTACCTACTCAGCACAGATCCTCGTGGTGGCCAGCAGAGTAATCCAAGCTTCAGAGAGCTAAAAAAGCGACTTTACCTGATTTAAGTATATTTTTGTGGCTTTCCACTTCTATTTATCTAGCAACTGTATTTCGCCTGCTTGCTGATACATTGTTATTGTTTTTCTGCATTTATTCTGTTATTGCACTTGAATTCTCAGTTTGTTACTTTTAAAATCTGTAATTGTTGCAAATTGTTTGTGTAGGCTGTGATAGCCGATTTATAGCATTTATAAGTGTCTACTGTATCTGTTTCTGCTTGTTTCTGAAAAAAAAAAAAAATATCTCTTGTTTTCCCGCCTTACTGAGCTAGAGTAGTCCAGTTTCAGAGCTTGCTGATCCCTGGACTTTGTTTGCAGTTCCTGTTACTGATTCTTTGCCAAATTTGGAGGTAGGAAGTTCCCTTGCTTACCAGTGGGAGTGGGAAGCATTGAGCTGCCTGTTGGTCCAGTTTTGTGAGGTTTCAGCCAGTAACTTGTAGTCTATTGGTCGTTTTGGGCCAGTTCCTAGCTTCTTTCAGCCCCCTGATATAAAACACGCTAAACGTGCGTTTTTCAGCTTGTACCTACTCAGCACAGATCCTCGTGGTGGCCAGCAGAGTAATCCAAGCTTCAGAGAGCTAAAAAACTGACTTTACCTGATTTAAGTATATTTTTTGTGGCTTTCCACTTCTATTTATCTAGCAACTGTATTTTGCCTGCTTGCTGATACATTGTTATTGTTTTTCTGCATTTATTCTGTTATTGCACTTGAATTCTCAGTTTGTTACTTTTAAAATCTGTAATTGTTGCAAATTGTTTGTGTAGGCTGTGATAGCCGATTTATAGCATTTATAAGTGTCTACTGTATCTGTTTCTGCTTGTTTCTGAAAAAAAAAAAAAAAATCTCTTGCCTTACTGAGCTAGAGTAGTCCAGTTTCAGAGCTTGCTGATCCCTGGACTTTGTTTGCAGTTCCTGTTACTGATTCTTTGCCAAATTTGGAGGTAGGAAGTTCCCTTGCTTACCAGTGGGAGTGGGAAGCATTGAGCTGCCTGTTGGTCCAGTTTTGTGAGGTTTCAGCCAGTAACTTGTAGTCTATTGGTCGTTTTGGGCCAGTTCCTAGCTTCTTTCAGCCCCCTGATATAAAACACGCTAAACGTGCGTTTTTCAGCTTGTACCTACTCAGCACAGATCCTCGTGGTGGCCAGCAGAGTAATCCAAGCTTCAGAGAGCTAAAAAACTGACTTTACCTGATTTAAGTATATTTTTTGTGGCTTTCCACTTCTATTTATCTAGCAACTGTATTTTGCCTGCTTGCTGATACATTGTTATTGTTTTTCTGCATTTATTCTGTTATTGCACTTGAATTCTCAGTTTGTTACTTTTAAAATCTGTAATTGTTGCAAATTGTTTGTGTAGGCTGTGATAGCCGATTTATAGCATTTATAAGTGTCTACTGTATCTGTTTCTGCTTGTTTCTGAAAAAAAAAAAAAAAATATCTCTTGTTTTCCCGCCTTACTGAGCTAGAGTAGTCCAGTTTCAGAGCTTGCTGATCCCTGGACTTTGTTTGCAGTTCCTGTTACTGATTCTTTGCCAAATTTGGAGGTAGGAAGTTCCCTTGCTTACCAGTGGGAGTGGGAAGCATTGAGCTGCCTGTTGGTCCAGTTTTGTGAGGTTTCAGCCAGTAACTTGTAGTCTATTGGTCGTTTTGGGCCAGTTCCTAGCTTCTTTCAGCCCCCTGATATAAAACACGCTAAGCGCGTTTCCAGCTTGTACCTACTCAGCACAGATCCTCGTGGTGGCCAGCAGAGTAATCCAAGCTTCAGAGAGCTAAAAAACTGACTTTACCTGATTTAAGTATATTTTTGTGGCTTTCCACTTCTATTTATCTAGCAACTGTATTTTGCCTGCTTGCTGATACATTGTTATTGTTTTTCTGCATTTATTCTGTTATTGCACTTGAATTCTCAGTTTGTTACTTTTAAAATCTGTAATTGTTGCAAATTGTTTGTGTAGGCTGTGATAGCCGATTTATAGCATTTATAAGTGTCTACTGTATCTGTTTCTGCTTGTTTCTGAAAAAAAAAAAAAATATCTCTTGTTTTCCCGCCTTACTGAGCTAGAGTAGTCCAGTTTCAGAGCTTGCTGATCCCTGGACTTTGTTTGCAGTTCCTGTTACTGATTCTTTGCCAAATTTGGAGGTAGGAAGTTCCCTTGCTTACCAGTGGGAGTGGGAAGCATTGAGCTGCCTGTTGGTCCAGTTTTGTGAGGTTTCAGCCAGTAACTTGTAGTCTATTGGTCGTTTTGGGCCAGTTCCTAGCTTCTTTCAGCCCCCTGATATAAAACACGCTAAACGTGCGTTTTTCAGCTTGTACCTACTCAGCACAGATCCTCGTGGTGGCCAGCAGAGTAATCCAAGCTTCAGAGAGCTAAAAAAGCGACTTTACCTGATTTAAGTATATTTTTTGTGGCTTTCCACTTCTATTTATCTAGCAACTGTATTTCGCCTGCTTGCTGATACATTGTTATTGTTTTTCTGCATTTATTCTGTTATTGCACTTGAATTCTCAGTTTGTTACTTTTAAAATCTGTAATTGTTGCAAATTGTTTGTGTAGGCTGTGATAGCCGATTTATAGCATTTATAAGTGTCTACTGTATCTGTTTCTGCTTGTTTCTGAAAAAAAAAAAAAAAATATCTCTTGTTTTCCCGCCTTACTGAGCTAGAGTAGTCCAGTTTCAGAGCTTGCTGATCCCTGGACTTTGTTTGCAGTTCCTGTTACTGATTCTTTGCCAAATTTGGAGGTAGGAAGTTCCCTTGCTTACCAGTGGGAGTGGGAAGCATTGAGCTGCCTGTTGGTCCAGTTTTGTGAGGTTTCAGCCAGTAACTTGTAGTCTATTGGTCGTTTTGGGCCAGTTCCTAGCTTCTTTCAGCCCCCTGATATAAAACACGCTAAACGCGCGTTTTTCAGCTTGTACCTACTCAGCACAGATCCTCGTGGTGGCCAGCAGAGTAATCCAAGCTTCAGAGAGCTAAAAAACTGACTTTACCTGATTTAAGTATATTTTTTGTGGCTTTCCACTTCTATTTATCTAGCAACTGTATTTTGCCTGCTTGCTGATACATTGTTACTGTTTTTCTGCATTTATTCTGTTATTGCACTTGAATTCTCAGTTTGTTACTTTTAAAATCTGTAATTGTTGCAAATTGTTTGTGTAGGCTGTGATAGCCGATTTATAGCATTTATAAGTGTCTACTGTATCTGTTTCTGCTTGTTTCTGAAAAAAAAAAAAAAAATATCTCTTGTTTCCCGCCTTACTGAGCTAGAGTAGTCCAGTTTCAGAGCTTGCTGATCCCTGGACTTTGTTTGCAGTTCCTGTTACTGATTCTTTGCCAAATTTGGAGGTAGGAAGTTCCCTTGCTTACCAGTGGGAGTGGGAAGCATTGAGCTGCCTGTTGGTCCAGTTTTGTGAGGTTTCAGCCAGTAACTTGTAGTCTATTGGTCGTTTTGGGCCAGTTCCTAGCTTCTTTCAGCCCCTGATATAAAACACGCTAAATGTGCATGTTCCAGCTTGTACCTACTCAGCACAGATCCTCGTGGTGGCCAGCAGAGTAATCCAAGCTTCAGAGAGCTAAAAAAGCGACTTTACCTGATTTAAGTATATTTTTGTGGCTTTCCACTTCTATTTATCTAGCAACTGTATTTTGCCTGCTTGCTGATACATTGTTATTGTTTTTCTGCATTTATTCTGTTATTGCACTTGAATTCTCAGTTTGTTACTTTTAAAATCTGTAATTGTTGCAAATTGTTTGTGTAGGCTGTGATAGCCGATTTATAGCATTTATAAGTGTCTACTGTATCTGTTTCTGCTTGTTTCTGAAAAAAAAAAAAAAAATATCTCTTGTTTTCCCGCCTTACTGAGCTAGAGTAGTCCAGTTTCAGAGCTTGCTGATCCCTGGACTTTGTTTGCAGTTCCTGTTACTGATTCTTTGCCAAATTTGGAGGTAGGAAGTTCCCTTGCTTACCAGTGGGAGTGGGAAGCATTGAGCTGCCTGTTGGTCCAGTTTTGTGAGGTTTCAGCCAGTAACTTGTAGTCTATTGGTCGTTTTGGGCCAGTTCCTAGCTTCTTTCAGCCCCCTGATATAAAACACGCTAAACGCTGCGTTTCCAGCTTGTACCTACTCAGCACAGATCCTCGTGGTGGCCAGCAGAGTAATCCAAGCTTCAGAGAGCTAAAAAACTGACTTTACCTGATTTAAGTATATTTTTGTGGCTTTCCACTTCTATTTATCTAGCAACTGTATTTTGCCTGCTTGCTGATACATTGTTATTGTTTTTCTGCATTTATTCTGTTATTGCACTTGAATTCTCAGTTTGTTACTTTTAAAATCTGTAATTGTTGCAAATTGTTTGTGTAGGCTGTGATAGCCGATTTATAGCATTTATAAGTGTCTACTGTATCTGTTTCTGCTTGTTTCTGAAAAAAAAAAAAAATATCTCTTGCCTTACTGAGCTAGAGTAGTCCAGTTTCAGAGCTTGCTGATCCCTGGACTTTGTTTGCAGTTCCTGTTACTGATTCTTTGCCAAATTTGGAGGTAGGAAGTTCCCTTGCTTACCAGTGGGAGTGGGAAGCATTGAGCTGCCTGTTGGTCCAGTTTTGTGAGGTTTCAGCCAGTAACTTGTAGTCTATTGGTCGTTTTGGGCCAGTTCCTAGCTTCTTTCAGCCCCTGATATAAAACACGCTAAACGCTGCGTTTCCAGCTTGTACCTACTCAGCACAGATCCTCGTGGTGGCCAGCAGAGTAATCCAAGCTTCAGAGAGCTAAAAAAGCGACTTTACCTGATTTAAGTATATTTTTGTGGCTTTCCACTTCTATTTATCTAGCAACTGTATTTTGCCTGCTTGCTGATACATTGTTATTGTTTTTCTGCATTTATTCTGTTATTGCACTTGAATTCTCAGTTTGTTACTTTTAAAATCTGTAATTGTTGCAAATTGTTTGTGTAGGCTGTGATAGCCGATTTATAGCATTTATAAGTGTCTACTGTATCTGTTTCTGCTTGTTTCTGAAAAAAAAAAAAAATATCTCTTGTTTTCCCGCCTTACTGAGCTAGAGTAGTCCAGTTTCAGAGCTTGCTGATCCCTGGACTTTGTTTGCAGTTCCTGTTACTGATTCTTTGCCAAATTTGGAGGTAGGAAGTTCCCTTGCTTACCAGTGGGAGTGGGAAGCATTGAGCTGCCTGTTGGTCCAGTTTTGTGAGGTTTCAGCCAGTAACTTGTAGTCTATTGGTCGTTTTGGGCCAGTTCCTAGCTTCTTTCAGCCCCTGATATAAAACATGCTAAACGCGCGTTTCCAGCTTGTACCTACTCAGCACAGATCCTCGTGGTGGCCAGCAGAGTAATCCAAGCTTCAGAGAGCTAAAAAAGCGACTTTACCTGATTTAAGTATATTTTTGTGGCTTTCCACTTCTATTTATCTAGCAACTGTATTTTGCCTGCTTGCTGATACATTGTTATTGTTTTTCTGCATTTATTCTGTTATTGCACTTGAATTCTCAGTTTGTTACTTTTAAAATCTGTAATTGTTGCAAATTGTTTGTGTAGGCTGTGATAGCCGATTTATAGCATTTATAAGTGTCTACTGTATCTGTTTCTGCTTGTTTCTGAAAAAAAAAAAAAAAATATCTCTTGTTTTCCCGCCTTACTGAGCTAGAGTAGTCCAGTTTCAGAGCTTGCTGATCCCTGGACTTTGTTTGCAGTTCCTGTTACTGATTCTTTGCCAAATTTGGAGGTAGGAAGTTCCCTTGCTTACCAGTGGGAGTGGGAAGCATTGAGCTGCCTGTTGGTCCAGTTTTGTGAGGTTTCAGCCAGTAACTTGTAGTCTATTGGTCGTTTTGGGCCAGTTCCTAGCTTCTTTCAGCCCCCTGATATAAAACACGCTAAATGCGTGTTTTTCAGCTTGTACCTACTCAGCACAGATCCACGTGGTGGCCAGCAGAGTAATCCAAGCTTCAGAGAGCTAAAAACCGACTTTACCTGATTTAAGTATATTTTTTGTGGCTTTCCACTTCTATTTATCTAGCAACTGTATTTCGCCTGCTTGCTGATACATTGTTATTGTTTTTCTGCATTTATTCTGTTATTGCACTTGAATTCTCAGTTTGTTACTTTTAAAATCTGTAATTGTTGCAAATTGTTTGTGTAGGCTGTGATAGCCGATTTATAGCATTTATAAGTGTCTACTGTATCTGTTTCTGCTTGTTTCTGAAAAAAAAAAAAAAAATATCTCTTGTTTTCCCGCCTTACTGAGCTAGAGTAGTCCAGTTTCAGAGCTTGCTGATCCCTGGACTTTGTTTGCAGTTCCTGTTACTGATTCTTTGCCAAATTTGGAGGTAGGAAGTTCCCTTGCTTACCAGTGGGAGTGGGAAGCATTGAGCTGCCTGTTGGTCCAGTTTTGTGAGGTTTCAGCCAGTAACTTGTAGTCTATTGGTCGTTTTGGGCCAGTTCCTAGCTTCTTTCAGCCCCCTGATATAAAACACGCTAAATGCGCGTTTCCTGCTTGTACCTACTCAGCACAGATCCTCGTGGTGGCCAGCAGAGTAATCCAAGCTTCAGAGAGCTAAAAAAGTGACTTTACCTGATTTAAGTATATTTTTGTGGCTTTCCACTTCTATTTATCTAGCAACTGTATTTTGCCTGCTTGCTGATACATTGTTATTGTTTTTCTGCATTTATTCTGTTATTGCACTTGAATTCTCAGTTTGTTACTTTTAAAATCTGTAATTGTTGCAAATTGTTTGTGTAGGCTGTGATAGCCGATTTATAGCATTTATAAGTGTCTACTGTATCTGTTTCTGCTTGTTTCTGAAAAAAAAAAAAAAATATCTCTTGCCTTACTGAGCTAGAGTAGTCCAGTTTCAGAGCTTGCTGATCCCTGGACTTTGTTTGCAGTTCCTGTTACTGATTCTTTGCCAAATTTGGAGGTAGGAAGTTCCCTTGCTTACCAGTGGGAGTGGGAAGCATTGAGCTGCCTGTTGGTCCAGTTTTGTGAGGTTTCAGCCAGTAACTTGTAGTCTATTGGTCGTTTTGGGCCAGTTCCTAGCTTCTTTCAGCCCCCTGATATAAAACACGCTAAACGCACGTTTTTCAGCTTGTACCTACTCAGCACAGATCCTCGTGGTGGCCAGCAGAGTAATCCAAGCTTCAGAGAGCTAAAAAACTGACTTTACCTGATTTAAGTATATTTTTTGTGGCTTTCCACTTCTATTTATCTAGCAACTGTATTTTGCCTGCTTGCTGATACATTGTTATTGTTTTTCTGCATTTATTCTGTTATTGCACTTGAATTCTCAGTTTGTTACTTTTAAAATCTGTAATTGTTGCAAATTGTTTGTGTAGGCTGTGATAGCCGATTTATAGCATTTATAAGTGTCTACTGTATCTGTTTCTGCTTGTTTCTGAAAAAAAAAAAAAATATCTCTTGTTTTCCCGCCTTACTGAGCTAGAGTAGTCCAGTTTCAGAGCTTGCTGATCCCTGGACTTTGTTTGCAGTTCCTGTTACTGATTCTTTGCCAAATTTGGAGGTAGGAAGTTCCCTTGCTTACCAGTGGGAGTGGGAAGCATTGAGCTGCCTGTTGGTCCAGTTTTGTGAGGTTTCAGCCAGTAACTTGTAGTCTATTGGTCGTTTTGGGCCAGTTCCTAGCTTCTTTCAGCCCCTGATATAAAACACGCTAAACGTGCGTTTTTCAGCTTGTACCTACTCAGCACAGATCCTCGTGGTGGCCAGCAGAGTAATCCAAGCTTCAGAGAGCTAAAAAAGCGACTTTACCTGATTTAAGTATATTTTTGTGGCTTTCCACTTCTATTTATCTAGCAACTGTATTTCGCCTGCTTGCTGATACATTGTTATTGTTTTTCTGCATTTATTCTGTTATTGCACTTGAATTCTCAGTTTGTTACTTTTAAAATCTGTAATTGTTGCAAATTGTTTGTGTAGGCTGTGATAGCCGATTTATAGCATTTATAAGTGTCTACTGTATCTGTTTCTGCTTGTTTCTGAAAAAAAAAAAAAATATCTCTTGTTTTCCCGCCTTACTGAGCTAGAGTAGTCCAGTTTCAGAGCTTGCTGATCCCTGGACTTTGTTTGCAGTTCCTGTTACTGATTCTTTGCCAAATTTGGAGGTAGGAAGTTCCCTTGCTTACCAGTGGGAGTGGGAAGCATTGAGCTGCCTGTTGGTCCAGTTTTGTGAGGTTTCAGCCAGTAACTTGTAGTCTATTGGTCGTTTTGGGCCAGTTCCTAGCTTCTTTCAGCCCCTGATATAAAACACGCTAAACGCTGCGTTTTCAGCTTGTACCTACTCAGCACAGATCCTCGTGGTGGCCAGCAGAGTAATCCAAGCTTCAGAGAGCTAAAAAACTGACTTTACCTGATTTAAGTATATTTTTGTGGCTTTCCACTTCTATTTATCTAGCAACTGTATTTTGCCTGCTTGCTGATACATTGTTATTGTTTTTCTGCATTTATTCTGTTATTGCACTTGAATTCTCAGTTTGTTACTTTTAAAATCTGTAATTGTTGCAAATTGTTTGTGTAGGCTGTGATAGCCGATTTATAGCATTTATAAGTGTCTACTGTATCTGTTTCTGCTTGTTTCTGAAAAAAAAAAAAAATATCTCTTGTTTTCCCGCCTTACTGAGCTAGAGTAGTCCAGTTTCAGAGCTTGCTGATCCCTGGACTTTGTTTGCAGTTCCTGTTACTGATTCTTTGCCAAATTTGGAGGTAGGAAGTTCCCTTGCTTACCAGTGGGAGTGGGAAGCATTGAGCTGCCTGTTGGTCCAGTTTTGTGAGGTTTCAGCCAGTAACTTGTAGTCTATTGGTCGTTTTGGGCCAGTTCCTAGCTTCTTTCAGCCCCTGATATAAAACACGCTAAACGCGCGTTTCCAGCTTGTACCTACTCAGCACAGATCCTCGTGGTGGCCAGCAGAGTAATCCAAGCTTCAGAGAGCTAAAAAAGCGACTTTACCTGATTTAAGTATATTTTTGTGGCTTTCCACTTCTATTTATCTAGCAACTGTATTTTGCCTGCTTGCTGATACATTGTTATTGTTTTTCTGCATTTATTCTGTTATTGCACTTGAATTCTCAGTTTGTTACTTTTAAAATCTGTAATTGTTGCAAATTGTTTGTGTAGGCTGTGATAGCCGATTTATAGCATTTATAAGTGTCTACTGTATCTGTTTCTGCTTGTTTCTGAAAAAAAAAAAAAAAATATCTCTTGTTTTCCCGCCTTACTGAGCTAGAGTAGTCCAGTTTCAGAGCTTGCTGATCCCTGGACTTTGTTTGCAGTTCCTGTTACTGATTCTTTGCCAAATTTGGAGGTAGGAAGTTCCCTTGCTTACCAGTGGGAGTGGGAAGCATTGAGCTGCCTGTTGGTCCAGTTTTGTGAGGTTTCAGCCAGTAACTTGTAGTCTATTGGTCGTTTTGGGCCAGTTCCTAGCTTCTTTCAGCCCCCTGATATAAAACACGCTAAACGCTGCGTTTTCAGCTTGTACCTACTCAGCACAGATCCTCGTGGTGGCCAGCAGAGTAATCCAAGCTTCAGAGAGCTAAAAAACTGACTTTACCTGATTTAAGTATATTTTTGTGGCTTTCCACTTCTATTTATCTAGCAACTGTATTTTGCCTGCTTGCTGATACATTGTTATTGTTTTTCTGCATTTATTCTGTTATTGCACTTGAATTCTCAGTTTGTTACTTTTAAAATCTGTAATTGTTGCAAATTGTTTGTGTAGGCTGTGATAGCCGATTTATAGCATTTATAAGTGTCTACTGTATCTGTTTCTGCTTGTTTCTGAAAAAAAAAAAAAAAATATCTCTTGTTTTCCGCCTTACTGAGCTAGAGTAGTCCAGTTTCAGAGCTTGCTGATCCCTGGACTTTGTTTGCAGTTCCTGTTACTGATTCTTTGCCAAATTTGGAGGTAGGAAGTTCCCTTGCTTACCAGTGGGAGTGGGAAGCATTGAGCTGCCTGTTGGTCCAGTTTTGTGAGGTTTCAGCCAGTAACTTGTAGTCTATTGGTCGTTTTGGGCCAGTTCCTAGCTTCTTTCAGCCCCTGATATAAAACACGCTAAACGCGCGTTTTTCAGCTTGTACCTACTCAGCACAGATCCTCGTGGTGGCCAGCAGAGTAATCCAAGCTTCAGAGAGCTAAAAAGCGACTTTACCTGATTTAAGTATATTTTTGTGGCTTTCCACTTCTATTTATCTAGCAACTGTATTTTGCCTGCTTGCTGATACATTGTTATTGTTTTTCTGCATTTATTCTGTTATTGCACTTGAATTCTCAGTTTGTTACTTTTAAAATCTGTAATTGTTGCAAATTGTTTGTGTAGGCTGTGATAGCCGATTTATAGCATTTATAAGTGTCTACTGTATCTGTTTCTGCTTGTTTCTGAAAAAAAAAAAAAAAATATCTCTTGTTTTCCCGCCTTACTGAGCTAGAGTAGTCCAGTTTCAGAGCTTGCTGATCCCTGGACTTTGTTTGCAGTTCCTGTTACTGATTCTTTGCCAAATTTGGAGGTAGGAAGTTCCCTTGCTTACCAGTGGGAGTGGGAAGCATTGAGCTGCCTGTTGGTCCAGTTTTGTGAGGTTTCAGCCAGTAACTTGTAGTCTATTGGTCGTTTTGGGCCAGTTCCTAGCTTCTTTCAGCCCCCTGATATAAAACACGCTAAACGTGCGTTTTTCAGCTTGTACCTACTCAGCACAGATCCTCGTGGTGGCCAGCAGAGTAATCCAAGCTTCAGAGAGCTAAAAAAGCGACTTTACCTGATTTAAGTATATTTTTGTGGCTTTCCACTTCTATTTATCTAGCAACTGTATTTTGCCTGCTTGCTGATACATTGTTATTGTTTTTCTGCATTTATTCTGTTATTGCACTTGAATTCTCAGTTTGTTACTTTTAAAATCTGTAATTGTTGCAAATTGTTTGTGTAGGCTGTGATAGCCGATTTATAGCATTTATAAGTGTCTACTGTATCTGTTTCTGCTTGTTTCTGAAAAAAAAAAAAAAATATCTCTTGTTTTCCCGCCTTACTGAGCTAGAGTAGTCCAGTTTCAGAGCTTGCTGATCCCTGGACTTTGTTTGCAGTTCCTGTTACTGATTCTTTGCCAAATTTGGAGGTAGGAAGTTCCCTTGCTTACCAGTGGGAGTGGGAAGCATTGAGCTGCCTGTTGGTCCAGTTTTGTGAGGTTTCAGCCAGTAACTTGTAGTCTATTGGTCGTTTTGGGCCAGTTCCTAGCTTCTTTCAGCCCCCTGATATAAAACACGCTAAACGCGGGTTTTTCAGCTTGTACCTACTCAGCACAGATCCTCGTGGTGGCCAGCAGAGTAATCCAAGCTTCAGAGAGCTAAAAAACTGACTTTACCTGATTTAAGTATATTTTTGTGGCTTTCCACTTCTATTTATCTAGCAACTGTATTTTGCCTGCTTGCTGATACATTGTTATTGTTTTTCTGCATTTATTCTGTTATTGCACTTGAATTCTCAGTTTGTTACTTTTAAAATCTGTAATTGTTGCAAATTGTTTGTGTAGGCTGTGATAGCCGATTTATAGCATTTATAAGTGTCTACTGTATCTGTTTCTGCTTGTTTCTGAAAAAAAAAAAAAATATCTTTTGTTTTCCGCCTTACTGAGCTAGAGTAGTCCAGTTTCAGAGCTTGCTGATCCCTGGACTTTGTTTGCAGTTCCTGTTACTGATTCTTTGCCAAATTTGGAGGTAGGAAGTTCCCTTGCTTACCAGTGGGAGTGGGAAGCATTGAGCTGCCTGTTGGTCCAGTTTTGTGAGGTTTCAGCCAGTAACTTGTAGTCTATTGGTCGTTTTGGGCCAGTTCCTAGCTTCTTTCAGCCCCCTGATATAAAACACGCTAAACGTGCGTTTTTCAGCTTGTACCTACTCAGCACAGATCCTCGTGGTGGCCAGCAGAGTAATCCAAGCTTCAGAGAGCTAAAAAACGACTTTACCTGATTTAAGTATATTTTTGTGGCTTTCCACTTCTATTTATCTAGCAACTGTATTTTGCCTGCTTGCTGATACATTGTTATTGTTTTTCTGCATTTATTCTGTTATTGCACTTGAATTCTCAGTTTGTTACTTTTAAAATCTGTAATTGTTGCAAATTGTTTGTGTAGGCTGTGATAGCCGATTTATAGCATTTATAAGTGTCTACTGTATCTGTTTCTGCTTGTTTCTGAAAAAAAAAAAAAAAATATCTCTTGTTTTCCGCCTTACTGAGCTAGAGTAGTCCAGTTTCAGAGCTTGCTGATCCCTGGACTTTGTTTGCAGTTCCTGTTACTGATTCTTTGCCAAATTTGGAGGTAGGAAGTTCCCTTGCTTACCAGTGGGAGTGGGAAGCATTGAGCTGCCTGTTGGTCCAGTTTTGTGAGGTTTCAGCCAGTAACTTGTAGTCTATTGGTCGTTTTGGGCCAGTTCCTAGCTTCTTTCAGCCCCCTGATATAAAACACGCTAAACGTGCGTTTTTCAGCTTGTACCTACTCAGCACAGATCCTCGTGGTGGCCAGCAGAGTAATCCAAGCTTCAGAGAGCTAAAAAACTGACTTTACCTGATTTAAGTATATTTTTGTGGCTTTCCACTTCTATTTATCTAGCAACTGTATTTTGCCTGCTTGCTGATACATTGTTATTGTTTTTCTGCATTTATTCTGTTATTGCACTTGAATTCTCAGTTTGTTACTTTTAAAATCTGTAATTGTTGCAAATTGTTTGTGTAGGCTGTGATAGCCGATTTATAGCATTTATAAGTGTCTACTGTATCTGTTTCTGCTTGTTTCTGAAAAAAAAAAAAAAAATATCTCTTGTTTTCCGCCTTACTGAGCTAGAGTAGTCCAGTTTCAGAGCTTGCTGATCCCTGGACTTTGTTTGCAGTTCCTGTTACTGATTCTTTGCCAAATTTGGAGGTAGGAAGTTCCCTTGCTTACCAGTGGGAGTGGGAAGCATTGAGCTGCCTGTTGGTCCAGTTTTGTGAGGTTTCAGCCAGTAACTTGTAGTCTATTGGTCGTTTTGGGCCAGTTCCTAGCTTCTTTCAGCCCCCTGATATAAAACACGCTAAACGCACGTTTCCAGCTTGTACCTACTCAGCACAGATCCTCGTGGTGGCCAGCAGAGTAATCCAAGCTTCAGAGAGCTAAAAAAGCGACTTTACCTGATTTAAGTATATTTTTGTGGCTTTCCACTTCTATTTATCTAGCAACTGTATTTTGCCTGCTTGCTGATACATTGTTATTGTTTTTCTGCATTTATTCTGTTATTGCACTTGAATTCTCAGTTTGTTACTTTTAAAATCTGTAATTGTTGCAAATTGTTTGTGTAGGCTGTGATAGCCGATTTATAGCATTTATAAGTGTCTACTGTATCTGTTTCTGCTTGTTTCTGAAAAAAAAAAAAAAAATATCTCTTGTTTTCCCGCCTTACTGAGCTAGAGTAGTCCAGTTTCAGAGCTTGCTGATCCCTGGACTTTGTTTGCAGTTCCTGTTACTGATTCTTTGCCAAATTTGGAGGTAGGAAGTTCCCTTGCTTACCAGTGGGAGTGGGAAGCATTGAGCTGCCTGTTGGTCCAGTTTTGTGAGGTTTCAGCCAGTAACTTGTAGTCTATTGGTCGTTTTGGGCCAGTTCCTAGCTTCTTTCAGCCCCCTGATATAAAACACGCTAAACGCGCGTTTGCGCGATTTAGCGCGATTTAGCGCAATTTAGCGCGGAGTTGCCATTGTTGCACACTAGGGCAGCGCCGGTTAAGCAGGTTTAAACTATTCGGGCTACCTAAAGTCCACTCTTCAAATTTTCCCTTAAAACTACCTTCCTCGAACTATACTACTGATCTAATCAGCATATCCTATAACTAAAAAGATCATCTCTACCTGACTCCGAGTAGACTATTCTTTATCTGTTAAACCTAGCACTTGCTCCTACAGTACTTATCACCTTGATACAGCACTCTTGTTATAGATAGTACCCCAAAAAGGCAAACCCCATTTCTCGGTCACCCACATCCCCCGGAATCTCTTTTAAAGTTTTTTGTCTATTCCTTCTAGCATGTCGAGGGATCAGTTGCTAGTGTCCTCTCCTGCTCAGCTGGTGAACCTGGGAATATTGAGGCAATGTTACAATTGCCTCATGTACACAACAACCCTCTCCTCCTCCCACAAAACACAAATACATGCGAGAGATGCAACTATACGGCCAAACTGGAGGCTGAGCTCTCTCAACATAGGACTGGCAAGACCAGACAGGAGGAGAAGGTTACCACACACACTATAGACCCAGTCTCACATAGTACCATCACAACCTCAAATCATACACATAAACACACAAAGACATACTCGGAGGCTCTGATCAAAAATCTACCAAAACAGCAGAGGCCACCAAAGCAGACACCCAAACAACTACCACCTCAGAACACAACACCTGCAACACATAGACCTCACAGTCAGAGTGTCAAACAGTCACAGCCCTTAAGGCCAAACACAATGCCAGACACACTAGTCATTGGTGACTCCATAGTCAGACACACTGACGTCCCGCTCACCAGACTGAGTAAGGAGAGGGTTACAGTAAGCTGCCTGTCGGGTGCTAGAATCCGCCACATAACGCAAGCACTCAGGTCTCTCAACAGCAGGTACAAATACGACTCAGTCATTGTCCACGCTGGTGTAAACGACCTGAGACGTACCTCCTTGGACTACATGAAAAGAGACATTGAGGAGCTCTCTGATTATGTAGCCCAGGCAGGTATGACCCTGACCTTGAGCAGTATCCTACCTTCACCAAGAATGATGCCACAATACAGAGATAAGATGATCAGCTTTAACAATTGGCTTAAACTCTGGTGTCATTCAAAGGGGATCCAATGTCTGTCTGCCTGGGATGACATGCTGGACAAGCCACGCTGCTTCGCAAGGGACGGCTTGCACCTGTCACCACTGGGATTCCGGATATTGGCAAAGGCTCTTGCCACCCCATAGTGCCTTTTTAGGCAAGGCTCAAATTCTAAACCTACCACCCTAGAACACAAAAAAGGAAAAAAACTAAGGGTAATGCTGCTCAATGCCAGAAGTCTCAATCTCAAAATGCACGCACTTGAGGCCCTTCTCAGTATGGAGAACATCGATGTCTGTGCTGTGACAGAAACCTGGTTCAAGGCTCCTGAGAGCACCCCAGCACTATCAGGTTTTACCTCATATCATGCGTTCCGGCCCCAAAATCCGGACAATACCAAGAAGGGGGGGGGTATCCATATTCATCAAGGACACCCACACCTCAAGATTGGTGGCAACGCACGATGCATCAGAGACCATCCAGGTGCAATTAACCATAGGCAAGACTGCTCTGCAAATTGTAGCATGTTACAGGCCACCCTCACAAACTCAGGAACCTCACATGGCTTTCCTGAAAACACTGGAGGGGATAAATGTATCTCCAAACACCATCATACTAGGTGACTTCAATTACCCTAATATAGACTGGGAACACTACTCAAGCCCAAACACCCTAGCCCAAAAGTTCCTGGAATTCATAAACTCAAATGCCATGGAACAACTAGTCACCATCCCCACAAGAGGAGAAAACATACTTGATCTCATCATCACGAACATGGGAGCACAATGTTCAACACCGAAGTATACCCCTCACTGGTGAGATCAGATCACAAACTAATCTCGCTGGAGGTCCTCATCCCACCCCACCTGAAATAAAAAGACCACAGTAAAGAACTTCTCGAAGCCGACTTCACACTTCTAAAGACTAGTGTGGTCTCCTTTAAGGCCCCGAGCTGGCGGAAAACAGTACTCAAGCCGCTGAATCACTTACAAATGCCTTCTACCAGCACCTACAGGACTGCATGGATAAGGCAATCCCAAGCAAAACAAAGACTCTTTGTACCAAAGGCAAGCGTCCAGTCTGGTGGACCCCAGCCATAAACAAACTCTACAACAAAAGGAGGAAGCTACTACAAGATAGAGCAAAATCCTTAAAAGGTAAGACACCTTTGATCACTACAAGTAAAAACTAAGAGCTCTCATAAAATCATCCAAAGCAAACTTTGAGAGAAAAATAGCTAAAGACTCAAAAGACAATCATAAGGCCTTCTTTAGCTATGTTAGAAACCTGGGAGGAAACTCCCAGATATGCTCAGAACTAGTTCAAAATGATGTGAAGATTACTGATCCTACAGACATTGCCAACATACTGGCTGACAGGTTCAGTGCAAACTTCTCCCCTCCCCAAAGGAGAGATATCTATACCAAATGATTGCAGCCCCCAAACATCTCTAGCGCCCAAGTGAGAACTGCTCTCTCCAAAGCAAAAACACAGCATCCATGGGACCTGATGGTGTCCCCGGCTGTGTGCTCCACGAACTCAATGAGGAATTAAACCCACAGCTAGGACAGCTGTTTAATCATAGTCTCACCTCTGGATACGCACCCAGGAGTGGCGCACTGCAACTGTGGTCCCACTTCACAAAGGCGGTGCCTCCACAGACCCTGGAAATTACCGGCCCATTAGCTTGACAAGCCTTATCTGCAAAGCCATGGAGAGGATCATAATGGATCTCATAAATAAAGACATAGGAATTTGCAGACTTTGGATCCAACCCAGTTTGGCTTTGTCAAAGGCAGATCATGCCTTTTAAACTTGGTTGACTTTTTCAAAACAGTCACCAAAGCCATTGATGAGGGAAAGGCAGTCCATACAGCCTACCTCGATCTGGCGAAAGCCTTCGATACAATACCCCACTCGGGTATCATTGAAAAACTCATCAGCTTAAATGTTAACCCATACATCACAAGATGGGTTGCAAACTGGCTGAGTGACAGAACCCACAGGGTCAGAGTTGCTGGCGCCATGTCAGACTCAAAGCCTGTCACAAGTGGTGTCCCACAGGGCTCAGTCCTGGGCCCACTCTTGTTTGGCATCTACTTTTCCAGTACAAGCAAACACAGGAGGGTTATGGCTGACAAAGTTTGCAGATGACTGCAAACTGGCGCCGTAGTCGAAAACACATCTGACACAGATATCCTTCAGAAGGGTCTCACAGAAACGGATAACTGGTGCCAGAGCCATGGCCTAAAGTTAAATGCCAAAAAATGCATAGTCATACCCTTCGGGAAAAACAAGGTTACCCCTAGCTACCATATAGGTGGCAATCCACTGAGCACAGAAGAAGTTATCAGGGACCTGGGGACCCAGGTTGACAGTAGCCTGTCATTCGACACCCATGTAGCTAAAGTAGTTAGGAAGACCTTCTACATTGCCCACCTTATCATGAAGGGATTCACATCTAGATCAAGGGAGGTCATAGTTTCCCTATACTCATCACTCATCAGACCAATGATTGAGTACAATGCCCCATTCAGAATGTATCTGACCCGACACTTGCAGCAGCTGGAGAGGCCACAAAAGTTCCTCACCAAAAGGATAAAGGGTCTCAAAATCTGTCCTATGCTGCCCGACTGAAAGAACTTCAGCTCTATTCAGTCGCCTACCGCTTGCTCAGAGGTGACCTGTGCCTGACATACAAGGCCATGTCAAACCCAGATTTGATGAATATGCTTCACCTCAAAAAATCTAGATCCATCAGAGCTACAAGGGCGGGAGACTTAAACCTCGACACGGCTATTAATAGGACGTGCTGGAGGGATAGATTCATCACCCAAAGACTCCCTATGCTGTGGAACAAAATCCCGGTATATGTGAGGCAGAGCACCTCGCTGGCCTTGTTCAAGAGAAATCTTGACCAATGGATGGGAGATCGCAGATATACCCCAGGGATTACCTCAGTGTCACTGCTCGACAGAGGCACAGCAAAATAATGGGTATAGTTCCCCATACTAAAGGGGTGGCGTAAGCCACAAAACTATGGGCTAGGCTTGTAAATGCCCTTGGGCAGATAGCCTAGTATGAACCTATGAACCTATGAACCTATATATATATATATATATATATATATATATACGGATTATATACTTTTCATTGAAAAGTCATATTTTCAAAATGGAAAATAGTCAGTACAGCTGATCAAAAATTAGCTTGTCAAATGTAGCTTTTTTCCTTTGTGAGAGCATGGCCCTGTTGGGACTAGGGAATTTGCCTTTTTCCCCACTGCAGTGTGATCTTGGGGTTGGTATATATAATTAATAGGGATTATCTGTGGGGAGTTCCCCCTGCAACTGTAACTGTGTTTGTCCTCTTTTTTTCTTTTTTTAAATATCTTTATTAATTTTAACATTAAACCAAATGAACTTGATAATATAAGCATATAATTGACATTGAAAGATACAAATAAATTTAACAATAACAACATAAGTAAAGTATTTATAGCGACATCCATTTTTTTTGTAAAAAAAGTTAATTGATAAATATACAGATTAGTTAATCGAGAAACAACAAATTTTCTTTCTAACAACCTCTGTACACTTTAGTTAATCAAGAAACAAATTATTTTTCTAACAACTTTTGCAAACTAACCCACAGATTATAAGAGAACATTTTTCTAGATGATCGAGATTTAATTGTCAATAGTTCTATATGGCGTAAGTCAGCAATAACATTTTTGAATTCAGTAAAAGATGGAGGAGAGTCTGAAATCCAATTTCTAATAATAATCTTTCTATCCACCACTAGAATTGACCAAAATAGAGGAAGTTTAACTTTGTTAACACATATAGGGATATGTGTGTTGAAGAGTACCATAGATCTAGTTATATTAAAACTGTCAGCGAATATAGTTTGCAATAAGTTATTAACCTTACCCCAATAGCCTTTCAGTTCTGGACAATCAAAAAACATGTGTGCCCAATCAGTATTCTTTTCTAAATTACATCTCTTACATAAGTTATCTTTTTTATTGATTTTACTCATAACGTGTGATGTGTAGAATGACCTATACATAAATTTCCAGGTATAAATTTTCCATTTTAGTGAGGATGTTGTTTTACTAGCTGACTCTAATATATACCTTTTGTCTTGTTCATTTGATGTTTCATTATTGATGGAAAAGAAGCAATTCCAAAAGCTTTCTTGATGACTACATGTTTCATCTCTAATGATCCTATAGATGAATGACAGTTTACCTTTAGTAGAACCTTTTTGTTGAATGTTTAATGCTAGGTAATCAATCAATGTAAGACTGTGTTTTTAACAATAGTATGTCTGTATGTCTGGATATCTAACCAAGTAGATTTATCTAGATAAAATTCTTGTATCAGTGAATTAATTTCTTTTACTTTGTTATCTAATATCATCTGAAACCAGTATGTTAGTTTTTTCTGTTTAAGCAGTATAGTTTTATTAGGATCTGAAGATTAAGTAATACCTTGTGTATAAGCTACTGGGTATAGTAAAAAAATCCATTCTTTATATATTGAATCTTTAAATATAAAGTTTCTGAAAGTAATTATAATATTGCATATATAACTGAATGAATGTAATGGTGTAACATATGTGGTGAAAAGATATTTTAATATCCACATAATTGGGTTATTTAAATATTCAATTTTGTAGGGTTGAGGTTTTATAATTAAATCCATACTTATTATTTCCCAGTATTTTTTCCATTTAGCAGAATAAGAGAGGCCTACTAATTGTGATACTGTTGTGATTATAGAGGAAATGGAGTATAATTTGAGGTTAGGAAAAGCAATTCCTCCTTTGGACCAGCTGTTTAACTGGAATTTAAATGCAACCCTTGATTTCTTGGTAGCCCAGTAGAATCTTAACATCATAGAATTTATTTTTTTTAATAATTGTTTTAAGGGGAAATAATAATATTGATTGAATAATGTATAGTATCTTTGGGAGAATTATAATTTTGATTATTGTTAGTCTTTCTGCCAATGTAAAAAAGATTTCGTTCCACTTTGTTATGTGTTTGAATATTATTTAGGCTATTATTATAGTTAAGATGAATTATGGACTTGATATCTTTAGCTAATATAATTCCCAGGTAAGTTATTTGGTCCGAATTAGGTTTATATTTATGATATTTCTAATTTATTTTTATTTGTATACATAGGAAATATTTTTGTTTTGTCTGCATTAAAAATCAAACCCGAGATTTTTTGAAAGTCATCCATAGAATTAAACAAAGAAGTAATAGAGGAATTGTTTCCATTTAATGTGATGAGTACATCATCAGCAAAGAGCTGAATTTTAGATAAAGTATCTGTATTGAAGTTAAAGCCTTCAATGTATTTATTCGTTCTTATAACGTTGGCCCAGGGTTCCATTATTAATGTAAAGAGTAATATGGAAAGTGAGCAACCTTGTTTGGTTCCTTTTAAGATAGAAATGTGTTGTAAAATATGTGTACCAATTTTTATATAAGCTAAGGCCCCTTTCTCTAGTTGTTCTATCAAATTTACAAATTTATCTGAGAAATTCAAGCATTTTAATAGAATAAACAAATAATCCCTGTTTAGCGAATCAATGGCCAACTTTATATCCAAGCTTATTAATGTTGGATCTTTCTTTTTTTATTAGCATAATCTATTACAGTTAAACTTCTTTTTATATTGTCAAAAATATTTCTGTTAATTATAAAGCCAGTTTGGTCTTCTTCTATTATATACGTGAGAAATTTCTTTAATCTGTCTGCATAAATGTTCATAAACATTTTATAGTCAATGTTCAATAAAGAAATGGGCCTGTATGAAGAACAATTTATTGGGTCTTTATTGTATTTCAATATAGGTGAAATAAAGGTGTAGTTCCATGAGGGAGGTGTTATAAATCCATTATGAGCTGTTAGGTATACATTATGTAATAATGATAAGACATTTTATGGCATTAATTTGTAAATTTATGTTATAATACCATCATTACCTGGTGCTTTGTTTAATTTAAGTTTATTATTTGTGTTTGAATATCCAGAAATATAATTTGTTTATCTATTAGCTCTGTTTGGTGTTTGTTAAGATATTTATTTATATATTTGATGATGAATTATTTTATTTTATCTCTTGGTTCCATATTAACTGTGTTATGATTAACTTTATTAAAGTGTTCCCTAAATTTATCAAGTATATCTTGCAAATTAGAGACTTTCTTTTTTTTTTCTTTGTGAAATAAATTTCTTTAATATGATTCTGCTTATTGAGTCTCTTTGTTTTATTTGCAAGTTTATTCCAGTATTTAGGATTCATTGAGAAGGCTAAGAATTTGCATTTTTCTAGACTAATTCTAGTTTTATGATATACAATTTCCCTATATTCATTATTTAGTTTGTTAGTTTTTTCTATTATATCTTTATTAGTATGGTTATCTTTATTATTGAGTTTGAGTTTGTCTAATTTATTCTGTAATTCCTGCAAGTCTTTATCCCATGCTTTCCATCATGTTAATATACCATCTGTTAATTAGCCCATATAAGTATGCATTTAAGGCATCCTATATATATATATATATATATATATATATATATATAAACCGATGTATTGTAAAAGATATGCTAGAATTCTTTTAAATTGTATGCTATGTTTTACATTAATAGTAAGTTCAAAGATTATTGAGTTGTGATCTGATAGCAGATAAGCGATGATCATAGATTTAGTTAGATCATTGACTAATTGATTAGAGATCAAAATTCTATCTATCTTAGAATAAGAACCATGTCTGTTTGAAAAGAATGTATATTGTAATGACCCTGGATCTGCTTGATTACTGACATCATTTAAAAGATATGAACTTATAAAGTCTTTTAGATGTTTGGCTTGAGAGGGAATTCTTTTCTTCCTTAATACACTCGTTTCACTTTCATGTAAGATGCAGTTAAAATCACCTGCTATAATGATATCTTCTTTAGAAAGGAGAACTATTTGATTTAAGTGCTGCTTTACTGTAGTAATACCTATACCTGTGATCCAATAAACATTAATGAATGTAAATATCTTTCTATTAATTTCAACTACAAGACCAAACATACCATTGTAATCTTTATAAGTCTCTATTATTTTAGGCATGGGTAATCTTTTATTCCACAAAATGGCAACTCTTCTTTTTTTTCTTTGAGTGTCCAGAACTAGATAAGACTGCATACTTATTGGTCTTTAATTTAGTTATATCTTTATTCAACAGATGTGTTTCT
>NC_056727.1:927859841-927862341 GCF_019279795.1 Protopterus annectens | reverse complement strand
TGTTCGATAAGAAAGAGTCACTATTGATGAGGTACCAGTTCTTACAAATGGAAGACCATATTAGTTTAGATTCCATGTTGAAGGTAGAAATGAAGCTAGTTGGAAATTTCTTGTCCCCCTTCTTCACTATTCTTTTATCTGATCTGTTGTAGATTTCGATTTTGTTCCCACCTTCTACAATATCAGATGACATAACGGGTACATCCATTTGCATGTTTTCATCCAAAAGTGGCTTGTAGAAGCCAGTGGATCTTTTAGTGTCAACTTCTTCAATGATCATGTCAACAAGGGTTACTGGGTACCCTCTGTTGGTAAATAGATCTCTCAAGAAATTGCATTCCTTTTGAAAAGCTGTGTAAGTACTGCACATTCTCACTGCTCTGACCACCTGTCCTTTGATGATGGAGCGTTTTTGTTTATAAGGGTGAAAACTAGAAAAGTGCAGTAATGAATTGCAATAAGTTGGTTTTCTGAAAATCGTGGAGCATAACTTTCCTCTTGTTGAATCTTTGACCAGTTTGACATCCAAGTAATCGATCTCATTCATGGAAAAATGGTGAGTAAATTTAAGGAAAGAGGTTGTTTGATTGATATACTTGACTAGTGTTTCTGCTTCTACGGCGTCACCCCGGAATAGTATAAAAATGTCATCAAGAAACCTTGTATAAAAAGTCAAGCGATGTTTAAATTCAGGATGATCCAATATGAACCTCTTTTCCCAAAAAGCCATGAAGAGATTTGCCACACTTGTACCACAGGGGGACCCCATAGCAATTCCTTGTTTTTGAAGATAATGTGTTTTGTCAAAAATGAAGAAGTTGGAACTTAGGATTATATCTAATAGTTCTGTAACTAAATCAATATCATTCTGTGGAGCTCCAAGATCTTTCAGCAGAAGTCCTATCCACTCAGTGGCTTCCTGGTGTGGAATAGAAGTGCAGAGATCCACTACTTCGATGGTTAGGAAGTTGTTTCTTGAGTCATATTCGATGTTATTAATGCTAGATAAGAGAGACCAGAAGTCCTTGCATACAACTGGAATCAATGTAATATATTTAGCAAGGATATTGTCAATCAGTCTAGCAGAAGGATGGGTCATTGAAGACCTACCATCGATTAAGGCTCTCATCGGGGGGTTCCCAAGATCTTTATGGATGGATTTATAACTTTTCAGAAATATTGCTTGATCTTGACTTGATTGAATTACTGAGTCTTGGCAATACATTTATTCCGAGCAGGCATTGTAATTTAACTGAAACAATCATGGATTTGAAATGTTTTGTTAGAAGGCTCAATCTAGATGTGCTTTATAATGATGAAAACCATGTCCCCCACATTGGGTTAAGCCTGACAAAGGGGGTGGATTGGTAATTCTGGATAATTGGAAATATGTTGAAAAAATGTCCATTGTCTTGGATTCTCCAGCGTACAGTCCATCTTCCCTTAATGAGATGAATCTGACCTACAAAAGAAATAGAGGCTACTACAGAGACCTGTTTTTAGCAGGTAAAATAGATGTCGACACGTATAACTTCATAGACATTGCATTCCCAAAAGTACCAGTTATGTTCAGGTTTCCCAAGATCCATAAAGATCTTGGGAACCCCCCGATGAGAGCCTTAATCGATGGTAGGTCTTCAATGACCCATCCTTCTGCTAGACTGATTGACAATATCCTTGCTAAATATATTACATTGATTCCAGTTGTATGCAAGGACTCCTGGTCTCTCTTATCTAGCATTAATAACATCGAATATGACTCAAGAAACAACTTCCTAACCATCGATGTAGTGGATCTCTACACTTCTATTCCACACCAGGAAGCCACTGAGTGGACAGGACTTCTGCTGAAAGATCTTGGAGCTCCACAGAATGATATTGATTTAGTTACGGAACTATTAGATATAATCCTAAGTTCCAACTTCTTCATTTTTGACAAAACACGTTATCTTCAAAAACAAGGAATTGCTATGGGGTCCCCCTGTGGTACAAGTGTGGCAAATCTCTTCATGGCTTTTTGGGAAAAGAGGTTCATATTGGATCATCCTGAATTTAAACATCGCTTGACTTTTTATACAAGGTTTCTTGATGACATTTTTATACTATTCTGGGGTGACGCCGTAGAAGCAGAAACGCTAGTCAAGTATATCAATCAAACAACTTCTTTCCTTAAATTTACTCACCATTTTTCCATGAATGAGATCGATTACTTGGATGTCAAACTGGTCAAAGATTCAACAAGAGGAATGTTATGCTCCACGATTTTCAGAAAACCAACTTATTGCAATTCATAACTGCACTTTTTCTAGTTTTCACCCTTATAAACAAAAACCCTCCATCATCAAAGGGCAGGTGGTCAGAGCAGTGAGAATGTGCAGTACTTACACAGCTTTTCAAAAGGAATGTAATTTCTTGAGAGATCTATTTACCAACAGAGGGTACCCAGTAACCCTTGTTGACATGATCATTGAAGTTGACACTAAAAGATCCACTGGCTTCT
>NC_056727.1:927847341-927849841 GCF_019279795.1 Protopterus annectens | reverse complement strand
TCTCTACCTTTTGTTTCACTCTAGTTGCAACTTTACTTCTCCACAAAGATAGCTCCCTATACTCTAACCATGCTTATACTTTCAGTTTTACTCTTAACCACCCTCTTCTCAGCCTACCTTCTTACCTCCTTTGAAAATCGGCACTATGTCCAGCTTATACACTCACACAAACAAACTACAACTTGCACATATACACCCCTAACTACACACTCCAGTATTACTCCCACTCCTAGCTACCTTCTACCTAAATACCACAGACTCTCCCACATTAATCATGTCCTACCCACCGATAAAAAATTGCAACTTCCAACCTATCTAAAAAACAACTTAATAACAAAACCAAATAATCCCACCTTACAAGATGGAGACATCCACCCCAACCCTGGCCCTACCAACCCTACTTTTCAAATAACTAACCCTAAACTCAATAATTCCCTCCTAATAGGACATCTGAACATTCAAAGCATCAATAATAAAGTATCTCACCTTCATGCCCTCTTAGATATCCATTCCTTTGATATTCTCTGCCTCAGAGACTTGGCTAAAACCTGATACAAAAGACAATGAGATTACTCCCCAAGGCTATAATATAGTGAGACTTGACCGATCAAAACGTAAAGGCGGTGGAGTAGCAATTCTTTTTAAGAAAGAACTTAATATTTCCACCCTTCCAGCTTATCCAACCCAGGATAGCAAAGTAGAAGTCCTCATAACTAAATTCCAATTTAACACCAAGAAATGCCTTTACATTATCTGTATTTACGTACCACCAGGTAATAATATACCCACTTTAGAAGCCTTTCTCAGCTGGGTATCTACGACTTACCCCCAAGAAACAATAATCCTAGGTGATTTCAACATAGACTGGAAAAGTATCAATGCTGAAAATCCTACCTCTCACATCAACCTCCATGGTTTCACCCAAACCATCACCTCAACAACAAGAATTAATAAACCTAATAAAAAAGAGAGTATCTTAGATTGGGTACTCGTAAACAAAGTTAAACAAACTTACAAAGTAGGAACCCTGCCATATGATGTCAGTGATCACTCTTTGACTTATATTACACGAGAAATTAAACATGCTCCCAAACGTACCATCAGAATGAAGTCCAGCATAGCCCCATGGCTCTCTAATGAAACTAAAAATGTAATTCTACTTAGAAACAAAGTCTGGGCCAAATGGAGATGCCATAGAAATAGCTCTGATCTTCTTCATTTCCGCCAGCTTAGAAATACTACAAAAAAAGCAATAATTACTGACAAAAAAAACTACTACTGTTTAACTTCAACAAACTCATCAAAATAATCCAAAAAAGTTCTGGTCTTGTATCAATAGACTGCTTTCCCCAGGTAACTCTAAAACTCCCACCCCTCTTGATGCTGATCCAGATACCCTCCACCTAACTGCAAATACCTTCAACTCTTTCTTCACTGACACTATACAATCTCTAGCTAGACAACTAAACACTGATAACTCCAACCTTCCAATCAACCTAGCACACTCCTCCCATAACTTTAAACTACAACCCATCTCTTCCTCTCTCATATATAGACTTATTCATAAACTGAAGCCTTGTACTCCATCTGCTGACAAGCTTCCTTCTCTTTATCTCCAAAAAGCAGCCAAGGTAATCGCATACCCTATATCTATACTTATAAATAGGACAATCCAAGAAGGAACCATCCCAGACATCTGGAAGATCTCCCACATTATCCCTTTACATAAAGGTGGGAACTCGATCTCTTACTCTAACTATAGACCAATTGCTCTCCTATCACCCTTAGCAAAAATTATGGAGAAATGCATTCACCAACAACTTTTACAATATCTCTCTCCACAACATAATAGCAAGCTGTCAGCTTAGCTTTTTGCCTTATCATAGTACTACCACCGCCCTCCTGTCCTTTACAGACACTATCAATAGAAACCGCAACAACAACCTTCTCTCTTCTGCTCTCTTCATCGACCTCTCTAAAGCTTTCGACATAGTTAACCATTCCATCCTAATTAACATTCTTGAATCTCTCTCCTTTGATAACCTAGCCATTAATTGGTTCAGATCTTACCTCAGCAATAGGCAGTTCTATGGGAAAATCAAATTTCTTCCTTGTTACCTGTCACCATCCGTGTCCCTCCGGGCTCCATTCTTGGACCACTTCTTTTCTCTTTATTCATTAATGATCTCCACTTAGCAATTCCTCAAGCAACCTGCATTCAATATGCAGATGACTCCACCCTTATTTGCTCAGCTACCTCTCCAACTGAACTTTCTTCCCTTATTCAAAACATCTTCAACACAGTAGAAACGTGGTTTACCAGACGTTACCTCCTACTTAATGCCAAAAAAACGAAACTCCTTCTCTTTACTCCCACTACTAGGTCCTCCCCCTTAGACTTCACAATCTCTTCAAATAATGCCACTGTCATCTCACCTGACTCTACTACCAAACTGTTAGGAATAACCATTGACAATAATCTCTCTTTTGATCAACATAT